>NW_027272653.1:0-138445 GCF_040938485.1 Diadema antillarum
TGCCAACATTTCATAAACCGTGTTCACACCCTGAGGAGTGATACAATATGTTAAGTACACCGTTTTGACCGGCCAACTCACTGTGCTGAATACCAAAATATACAACTCTATATAGCTGAATGTCCTGTGGAATTTACATACCAGCCTCAAGTATGAGAAAACGTCTGCAAAACAATTATGCAAATCAGTTATGACTACACCCAATTAAATTTATAGACAGTGATATAAGAAAAAAAAAACATTACTTCGAATTTATTTGGTTTCTTGTCTCATTCCACAATGTATAGGTCTACCTTTCTCCACATCATGCACTGTGACTACCCTATTTAATGTATTCTTCATGTTTATCTTGTTCATTTTTAACATATTTGATACACACACACAAATCATAGACACAGTACATATATACATACATTATGGCAGGTGTTATTTGTATATTGTTGGTTCCTATTTGAAAGCGTGCTGTGAGCACTGCTGAATGTTTTGACATTTGTGTGTTAAATCTTTAAACAGTACTGTGCAATGTTAAGATCGTTCCAAAGTTGTGATGTTTGTGTGTGTGTTTTTTTTAGAAATCTGAAATAAAATTTGTTTTACGTAAGAGAGTTGACACTGGTGAATCTTGTGTATTCATTTCAGCGACACAACGAGATTGACTTTTTTTCTTTAATGTTTTGTTTTCTTGCTTGCTTGTGCTCATTTGTGTTTTAAAGCAGAATAGAAGTCAGGTATCGTAACCATAAAATATGCAGGACATTCGCTGTATGACAAAACACTGGCATTCAAGTTTGTGTGACATACAATCACTTGAAACAGAAAAGACAATGTACACACAATACTTGCTCTTGATGAGACAATACTAATGTTTTATTGACAGCATTTGTCTTCCAAAATCACAATGAGCAGTTGCTACGCTTTCAATTGACCTAGTAATACACAAAATCTGAACAAAGAATGAGGGTACTTGCAGCAAACAAAATGACATTAAGCTGAAACTGCCTAACAAAACAAATCTGTTGTTCCTTTAAGGGAAATTGTACAGGTAACTGCCCAAGCTAACTAGCTTGCGAATCTTTATACAGTGGACATGATTATTCTTCCCTACTGAAATGTCTGCAATTCTCCACATCACATCAGCATAGGTTTCCATGTGAAGTGCAGTATCTGGAGAGGCACAGCTGATACATGTGTATTCAGCATGTGAATTAAAATGCTGCAGTCGTATTATAATGTGAGGAATATGATTTGAGGCAGTGGACCTATCTATCCCATACAGATATGGAAATTTTTAATTTTTAATTTCTTTTAAAGTGAAAACAAAGTTCTGGTAAGGGCTTGAGAACCCGTCTGGCACCAGTTCATATTTGCTTGCAATATATCGAAAGAGTCTACAAAGAAACTTACCTGGCTGACGCGGTTTGCCGGAATGATGAGTCGTTTTGGAGTGTTTTGAGAAAAATAATAAAAGTTGGAAAACCAACTTTTATTCCAGAAGGCTCCAGACTAACTCGGTCTCAGGGAAACCTCGACCCTATTTCAGACAATTTACACCCAATTCGTGATCACCATATTCTACTGTATACTCAGTAATACCAAATGAGGCCTGCAGACAGGAAAGTGTGCGCTAATCCTGTACAAAACAAATGGACTGCACGCGGTCCTCAAGCCTATACGCACATCACCTCAGTTGCTGAGACGCGCGGGCTTTGAAGTTTTTGTTGTTTATCAATCGTCTTTGTTTTTAGAGGTGCTCGATAGGCGCACGCTAATTTTGCATGCGCGCCAAAGAGGTTTTTGATGCACGCGTTGTAACAACTTGGACCATTACTGCAAGTAGCCAGAACGCGAAGCGCTACAATGTATTTTTATACAGGCCGCTGCCATAGTATGACCAAGCGTTGTGGGACCGGACGTGTACATGGAGTCACTTTGAAGGGGAAAATCCAACGATTTAGAAGGTTAATTCTCATGTCGTTTTCAGAGTATGTTGTCTAGTATATGTCGTTACCCATCAAATATCTTGTTATTACAGCGTTATTCCGCGCATTTCCTAGGCATACGTTCACATCTGGGAGTGAAATTTGACAACTTTTGCAGGCGTACCAGAACTTTCTTTGGGCTTTAAACCCTTGAGGACAAGTCCCGAGCACACTCGGGCAAGTGTCTATGGGAAATGCATGTTGTAGCAAAATCAGCCGGTCCTCAACGGGTTAAGGGAAAACCACCACAACAGGTTGATTCTCACAAGTCCTATCAAGATATGATATAATGTACCGGGAAGGGTGGGGAACAAATCTTACAGCTGTGACTTGTGTCTTCATGAATCTAAAATTCAGTTTACACATGTAATGAGTATTCTAAAATTCTCCATTTGCCAAATGGACAGTTTCTGCAATGTATAGATGAATCCGACTTCAGAGCGCCGTAACTTATGGCGGGGATAATTGGAGGGCTTCCAAAGAAAAACAAAAGCACTTTCAATAAGTTATGCAATAAGCCAGTTGTGTTGCTATGCCTGTGGATACACTATCTTTTGTTAGGCATACTTGAAGCCCCCAGTTAGAAATTAACATAAAAAACAGTACCCAAACCGAATTGGTCTATAACAATTTACAGATGTGTCTTTCTCCCACAGCCTAGTATTAAACGAAGCATTTCATTCACCTGCTCCCTTCCATAATGTTCCATAGGCAGGAATTCACTCAGTTGTTGATGGGTAGAGCAAGCCTCCAACAAGCTTTGTGGTTGTAAAGGGCAACTTCTGTGAACAAAGCTTGCATAAAATCTGAATACATTAGAGAACTGGTCTATGAGAAAGTCATCTTTAGTCAGTCATACATGTACAGCTTTGTGAGCATTTACAACAAAATTAATGCTCATTTTGACCTTATTTGCGATCTGTGGTATCCTTGAATCAAACATTGAAGGATGCAGTCCTTAATTAATCCTGACCTTGGGCACTGCTGAAAAAAAGCAAGAAAGCCAAGTAATCTATCATTACAACCATAATACACATAGAGACTTTCATTACAAGTCCATATTAACAATGCGGCCATTAGAATAGACATTGAGGTGAGAATGCTGGGAATAGTGGAATGAAACATGTCCAAAAAAACAAAAAAAAAAAAAAACAAAATCTTATCGCAGAATATTGGGCTGAGGACTTAACACTTGCAATGCAAACTCGTAGAAATGTTGACGATATAAATTTCACTTCAGTTTTATTAATCCATTTTGAACCTGAATGGTCGCGTCATGAAACGTTATCGCAAAGAGATATTACATTTGACTATTATAACCACACATGACAGAGCCATCTGCTTTTGCTTCGCCTCAAATTACATGTTGTATTAACCCATAAGTAACTGAAACGACCGAAACTGCCACTCATATTACTCCCTAAAATGCCCTAAACCGCCTGTCTGCTTTCTTTTAGTTTTATGCTTTACTATTCTTTATTGTTTTCATATAGAATATGTAATTAATTTATTTGAAAGAGGTCAAAGGTCAACAAAAATATGTCAATTATTTCTGTGACACAAGTCTCTTGGTAAAGTCTTGATAGCCTTCCAATACACATAACTTATAAAAGACAAAAATAAACATGCAGTGATCTATTTTGCATAATTTAGAAACTTGTCAAAATGAGAGTAATATTACTGTACTTTCCAAGGAACAATAGGCCATTATGTACGGAATCTTCAGTTGCTAAAGGGTTAACATCTTCCTACACTGTCGGTAGACATGCAGACGGATTTCACTCTCTGAGGAAGTGAAACTTCATTAATGGTTAAAGTTTTTACACTAAGGTACTTGCATCATTATTTACACCGGAACAATTCTACTCTTGTGACATTAAATGTCGTCATGTCAAGATGTAAAATGATTTTTCAATACAGAAGAAAGTCCTAGAGGAGTGATTGAACTTTACAGGACATTAAGTTAGGGGGATCACGAGGTATCCATTGACTCCACCCGCGTGGTTACAACTTCGTACGGCAGGGGCGTGACGGTTTTCTTCAGTACCCCTGTTGTACCCCTCTTGTAGGTGTAGTTTCCTTGTCTGTAAGAGAGAGAGAAGAACGTGTATTACATGAGGTAGACTGTCAAAATGCATTGCATGCTGTAGATGCACAGATGCTTGTTGAGGCAATGCAGTCCCGGTTTTATGACAAGCATTTTGTACATCAATGTGAAATGCACTGGGCATACCAAGCTATCTAAGCTATGTGTTTGCACCCATGTAAATGTGTGTCTTTCTGGTAGAGTGGACTCCCGTTATAATGAAGTTCTCTTTCATTATTTCAAAATTTCATCATAACCAAGCAAATAAACAATAAAAAATCATAAAGCAGATATCGTTGTGGCCAGAATTTTTACTTTGTTGTAACCAGAATTTTGCTATAGCCATGTTCATTATAACAGGAGTGCACTGTATACTGCCTTCCCTAACTAACACAATTTCAAAGCTGTGTGTTACTAAATATATAAGACGGGTCTACTACATAAGTATTATCACTCGACTTCAAAATGTTATCCACATAGTTTTCATATGCCACATCACATATCATTATCATGTCCTTAAAAAATGGGGACAACGTCAAACAACTGCAGTTAGCTGGCACTGCACATACAAATGTGCACTGCAGCAAACTCGGTTCAACATGGCTTTCTAGAAGTCCTATGATTAATCTGTGTGCTCTAACCCATAAAGCCATGGGATTTCTTTTGTTTTTTTTTTGGTGGAAATTTTGTCATTGGAACACCTGGATTTCACTGCATGTGATATAAACCAATAGGTGAAAGAGTGGAGGAAGCCTTGTTAAAATTTTGAGATCTGCATTTTATAAACAATATAGTACACAAAAAGTTGCTAATTTTAGGGAAAAACACGAACTTAATTCCTCTAGAATGTCTTGTCAATACAAGAGTTATGAATGTAACGATCAAAAGGACTTTGTAAATTTTGCAATCAAAATAATTATATCAACAACAAAAGGTTCAAATAATTTTTTTTCTTTCATTCAATCTGTCTCATGAAACACAACAATAGAAAAATTCTAAAATCAAAGGTAATCATCATGCCACAAATATGTTCCTGAGACTTGATTGGCTAATGTGTAATGGCTAATGATTGGCATGCATTTTTAAACCTAACATTTCTCGCAACAGTTTGAGGAGCACTGCTTGTTTTAAGGCAACCTATCGTGACAAAAGTCCAAAGTTTTTGAACATTCATATGAAGATAATGCACATATTTGTCTTTGCCAATCTAACTTCCTACTGGTGCCGGCATATTCTGTGTGATATTATGACCCTGGTAATGACTTACCTTACACCCTTCTTGTTGGCCTCATCATACGGCCGCAGGAAGTCCACCTTGCCTTTCTTGATGACACAGAGATCGATGTTGGTGCCGGAGCCAAGATCGTTGAAAACTCCAGCTGCGATCGCATCTCTGACAAGTTTCTTAGCCTCTTCCTCCTGTGTCATGAATTACGAAGAGCATGAATACTTCACATTGTTCTTGAACAGCAGTTCATTCATTGCAATCTAAGTTCGTCTACATTACTATCAAAACTGCAGTTTGTACAACTATCAAAACAAAGACTTGAATGCTGTACACAGACTAGGGATGGCGGTAATACATACATGTATTTGCCAGAATACCAACACAACTGCAATGCTGGTTTGAACTTTCAAATTTTAACAAGACTGCTCAACATGACTGCATAAAAGTCATCAAATCTGAGGTCTTGAGAAATGAATGACAGCTACTTGTCATAATTATCAAGTTTTGTGATCCCATCACTTTTCCAACAATGTTTCAGAAGTATGGATTTCTGTGACTGTACACTCTGAAGCAAAGATTTACTTATAATTATGAAAGAATTTCCACTTTTTTTTTCCAACGTCGACATTAACATGACACATCCTTTTGCACTGATTTTGTTTGTTTTTGTTTTTGCTTTGCTGAAATTGTGAAATTTGTCTCTGCTGCCGTATCATCTACAGGATGCTTTCCTACCTCTGTAAATGGACAGCACTCACATTCAGTGACTGGTTACTTACCAAGGACTCCACATCCATGGTAACAACAGACTCGAAGACCTAAATCAGGATCACCACCATAATATAACCATGGACGGATTTGTGGCTGTAGCCAACATACAGTGTAGGATTTGAAAACAGGGCAAAGTTTGACGTGGCAGACTGCTTTCTCACCTCCATGTCTGGACGGTACCGGTCCTCAAAGACCGACATGGCAGCTAGGGATCCCGACCCCATGGTGCAGAAGGGGAGCTTGTTGGTGGAGCCGTGGGGGTAGATGCTGTAGAGGTGCGAGCCCGAGTAGTCCACCCCACCCAGCACCAGGGCAGCTCCAATGTGCCCCTGGTATCTGAGCATTGGAGCAGAAAAAGAAATACAGCTGTACATTGTATCATGAGCATATACCTCTCATCCCTTTCCTTCTGAATCTACAGAGCTGAAAACACAAGCATTGGTGCAAGATGAACAGACATAGGAACCTAAGTATCATATGTGACCGTGCATCACAAAACGAACAAAAAGTCGCATGCACTGATTTTGTGTGAGGACTGAAAATAGGTGAAATGGGTTCACCCAGCCAATATTGAGATTTTTATATTTTCTGAAAGAGTAAGTCTTCTTCTACATTATACTTAAGGTTGGGATCATAAGATGACAAGGAATTGCATTTTAAGCAGTTTTTTCTTGAACACTTTTTGGTAGAATAGTGTGATCAGTTGTGTCTTGTAGAATCCCCTTTTCATTTCTTAAAAACCCTGTCCATACTCTTCACTTCCAATTCTACTAACTTTGGATAGGATAATGCTAATCCCTTTAATCCCTTTATTGTTGTTGCTACAGTGGTTTACATCCTGTTTTTTTGTTCCATTCATCACACAGCTAGCACAGCTTGTTGAAGATTAAGCGCTTGAATAGACTCTGTACTTCAAAGCCTCTTTTCTCAGTTCACACTTTCCAGCATGTGTGCTTTCTTTCCAACATAAGGATAGGTTAGGAGAGTCCCTTTGAATTGAGTTATACATCATTTTAAAGCTTCAGAATCTGCTCTTAACTGAAAATCTATGTCTGGCGACTTTTTGTTGGTTTTGTGATGCAGGGTCACATATATCTCCTCATTTGGGTGTGACAACCACAAAGATAACATGTGTAGGGTTCTCGATTCCATGGTTTCCAAATATTGGTCGGAAACACAAGAACTAACATAGAGTGCACTCCCATCATAACAAACACAGTTATAACGAAATTCTGGTTACAAAGAAGTAAATATTCAGGCCGCAACATTATCCACTCTATGTATTCTATTCTTGATTTTGTTGGGGTTATAACGAACTTTCAATATAACAAAATAAAACTGCCCGTCTCGATGACTTCAATACAGCGGGAGTCCACTGTATATACACATTACTCTGCCTGCACCTTGAGACTACAGGTATTCCTGATAAAAGCTGTGGACTGACCTGAACAGGAACTGCTTGAGCATCCTGTTTGCGGTGACCACACGCCCTTCCCTCCCCGTGGAGAGACGATGAAGCTCCAGGTTGGAGGAAATCATCTGCGTCGTCATCTCTGTGTCGGCTGCAGTTCCAGCTCCACAGCAACTGTGAGGTCATAAGAAGACTCATTATTAACTTTTTGTACTTCAAATTGCTATGACACGTGACAATTGGCAACCTTCCAGAGGTTTAAAAAAAACAACAAACAAAAACAAACAACAAACAAAAAAACACACAAAAAAGGAAAAAGAGACAAAAACAAACAAACATAAAGAAGATGGTATGTGCCAGTGAACTGTTTGATATTATGACCTATTCACCTGTAACATCTATTTTTGAGTCATGGCAACAAACTTTTCTAATAAAAAGAAACAAAATCATTTAGAATACATTGCATTAACAAAATGCCAGTGTTAAATATGCCCTCCAAAGTACAATGTACATGTGGCTCTCTTGGTCATATTACTCTGATGTTGCATGCACAGTCATATGACCAGAAGTGACTCTTTGTAAACATCGCACCACAATCTGAAAATCACTCACATAACTAAAAATTAATATGGACATTAATATAATAGCTATAGGGTGATCACTACTGTGCATGCAGTATATTTGGTGGTGTTTTTGTCATCATGAACTTCTTAAGTTCCACAGATTTTCACAAAATTGACATCTTGATCTAGTGAAACAATGCCTCCTGTCACATACAACAGCTGCACATGCCTTGAATGTTATGTCCAAGGTGGGAATTTATGAATATTTCTCTCGGAGAAGTGATGAACTTTTTTCTCATTCTGTCATTTGGTTCTCAATTGTGAATAAAAACACAGAGTTATCTTACAAGTCCCAATTTGCAAACTATCATACTTACATTGCACATAACATATGATACAGACAGTAAGTCCTAGTTTCTCAAGTAAGACTTATTGATCTGATGCTCTGATTCACCTTCAAACTGTAGTTTAAATAAAGACGCCTTTGACCAAAATCATCTTAAATATTTAAAAGAGTAAGTATACAGTATAGACTTACTAAATGTTAGGGGCAATGAAGTGAATCTTGGTGCAGTTCTTGTCAGCAATAATCGTACCCTCCGTGGCTCTTGTATCTGCTCCAAGAATGACACCATCCTGAGAATAAAGCCACATAGAACACAGATAATCACACATAACTCGTACTTGCTTCGTCTTCACCATGCTGCATATATGTGTGCTAACAAGCTAAGAACCAGTATCAGAAAAAAAGTAAGTTACTTACATATTGTACATTGCAAAAATGAGACAGAACCTTGTGTGCTCAGTCACATCAAAATGATAACTTTTTTATTCACAATCTTTAAGCTTTAGGAGATTACATTGTACCATGAATATGCAGACTATCTAGATTGATATGAATTGGGTAAATGTGCAGCCATATGTACTTTCATGTACACAACATTGATACATTGTATATCAAGCACCTAATTAAAGAAACCACTAATTTCCTTTTTTCCCACTTTTTTAATACATTTTTGGCCTCCTCCCCCCCCCAAACAAAAGAAATGAACATTGGCAGAAAAGTGGCAATAGCTGAAGAAAATATGCGTGTTGATAAAAGCAGTTGCTATGCTTAAAATCTGCGTGCACTGATGATACAATATGGTAGGACTCCATATATTGGTTGAAGTTGTCTTTTCCCGACTGCAGCAACAGGTCCACCTGAAAGGTACAACAGCCTGTATGGTGGTTTTTCTTAGTTATTCTTTCTTTATCTCTCTTGTTGCATTATGTACAAATGTACTGTATGTGTATTGTGTGTGTGTGTGTGTGTGCATGTGTGTGCATGTCAGTATGTAAATACTGTATTTGACAGTGAGGTCACAATCCCTTTTGATGTAAAGAAGGTATAAAGAACTGATATAATAGCTTTCAGAGTGTAAAGAAATCTAAAGAGCTGTCCTCACAAACTACTGAGACAAAAAAAAAAGAACACAGAAATCTAAAAAGTTGATTTCTTATCACTGGCTGCCTTCAAAGTTTACATGTAAGTGAAAAGACTCCATTGAGGAGTATATACATGTCGTGAAAACCAACAAAACCAATTGTGGATGATACATTTATATTAAATACAGAACAGAGACAGAAAAAGATACAAACATCAAGAGCAATACTTCAAGGCTGTAAACTCTCCCTCTATCAATATCACTGTTGATCACATCCTAGTCTATGAAAAGCTAGTCCTACCGTATCCTCTCAGCACTGCACACAGAATGAGCATATTTTCTTTTGTTACCAGAAAGCTGAAAAATGTTACAACAGTATTGAGGTAATGTACATTATATAAGCTGTTATACAGTTGAATCATGGAATATTGAGGGAGTACAAAGGAAAGAGCATTACCACAAAATTTGCTCATATGAACATCCAACATATGTCATTAGACTAAAGATCTCATCTTTACTCTTAGAAACACAGTGTAAATTTTAAAAGTAAAAAAGAAAAAAATCACTTCTCCATCTCATCATCAAATTCAAAGCCGTAAAGGATCAAATAATTTGAAAGATCATGTTGTTATCAATGTTAAAACTGTGAGTAAATATTATCAGTGACAAATCATATGCAAGATGAGGGCCTCCATGTGATGTAATAAGAGCTCATAAATCACATCTGCAAAGTGCAGGCACCTTTATTTTTTAACTATTGTAAAGCAAGCTGCCCGGACGGGTTGGCAAGTCCAAGTCATAAAGTCCAATTGATCCAATTTCCGGGTCGTTTGAGTTTGACATGTCATTGTGATTGTCATTGCATTGCCATTGGTTGAACTTATAGATTTATTACTAGGAGTCGCTAGGACACTATGAATTAGGTTCTACAAGAAGTTTTGGAATTCCTTTCTGTAAAGTTTAACTTAAAGACAAGTCAAAAGTAGAGGGTGTAAGTCAGTGCAACTTTTTGTTAGCACTCTTTAGACTTTACCTTGTATATTAATCCCGCAATGGTAGTTCCTGTTTTCACTGCAGTGGGGGATTTCAGGCCTTTCTTCTCAAGCATCGCGTTCCTGCATGGAAAAGAGAGATGAACAAAATAGAACTATTAACAACCAATTGATAGCTAGGCCTCCCTACTTGCCTACGGCCTACTACCACGGTGTGACGTGTGGCAGACAGCCAGCTACAAGCATCGACGATATTTCCAAGACCTCTCATCCGATGCCAATAGAGATGCTCCACATCCTCCACCTACACCTACACACCACCAAGAGGGCTAAGATACTCAACCACCTTCCTCTTCCCAGCTCACAAAATGCAACATTTCGCAGTAACAACATACAAGGCACAGGGGATGACACTCTCACTTCAAGCCATGTTGACGATGCCATTCTAAAGCTCAAGACTGGAAAAGCTCCAGGCCTCAACAGCATTACCACTGAGCACCTGGTCCACTCAGGTCCGATCCTCCGCAGGCTGCGTCTCCTTCTGCTCCAGAACTCCTAAGGACATCTTCCTGTATCTCTGAAAGAGGCTCTCATCATCCCACTGCACAAAGGAGGAAACAAACCAGTTAATGACCCATCCAGCTACAGAGGAATCTCGCTGACCCCAACGCTGTCTAAGCTACTGGAAACAACTTTGAAGCCGAGGATAGAAGACTCTTTAACAGGAGCCAATATCCCAGATGAACTCCAGTTTGGATTCCAACCTACCAGATTCTGTGTGCTAACATCAATCACCCTCAAGCTGATCTTAGAACTCAACTCTGTCCAAAAAAAGCCAACATACCTAGCACTCCTAGATGCAGCCAAAGTCTTTGACTGTGTGTGGCATTCTGGCTTATTCCAGAAGCTCTCAAACCACACCAATCCCATCTGAAGCCCAAAGCACTCTTGCGGAAATGTACAAAGGAGCAGCTAGTCGGGTCCTGTGGAAAGGTGATGTCAGCTCCACTTTCCCACTACAGAGAGTACATGTAGTTCGGCAATGAGAAATCCTCTCCCCTCTTCTATACAATGTCTTCATAGATGGGCTCATAAAGGTGCAGTTTTAAATTGATATATAACTAGAAATGTCGCTATGGTGACTGGTATGCCTCCGCCATAATGCATGATTCTCCTAATAGGTCTATAGTACATGTGGACAATGTGTGATTACATTTTCACAAAATTGGCAAAATATTAAAATGACATGTTTGTCACAAATGTATCAAATGTTCACCTTCCTTGACCTATGTTTAATTGGATGAATAGGAGAGCATGTATTTGGGGATTTAAGAACTTTAACTTCGACTTTGACCCTTTCATAAGTTTACGCACTTGAGTAATTGTCAAGGTATAAAGAAAAAGTGCAATTTCTGTATTGAACAGTAAATTGTTATCATTTTCATCTGGCCTTTGATTCATAAGAGAATCAATGTCAGGCAGAACATACATAAATATGTACTAAGTTTAAAGATAACTTGAGCCACTTTCGAGATATGGAGAAAGAAGTTCAGCACTTTCACTTGATCTTTGACCTTTGACCTTCTTGGCAAACAAAAAACAAAAAACCAGAGAATCTCTAGTGGGTTATACATGCATACATCAAGTTTAAAAAAAATAATCCAGCTGGCATTGCATAAATATAAGGAAAATAGTAAAATTTTGAAGTATTGCCCTTGACCTTTGACCCCTGACCTTTGACCACATGAACCCCAAATTCCCTAGATAACCACTGCCAGTCAGTACATGCATACATACTTTGTTCCATAAAGATACCTTGAACAATTTCCAAGATACAGAGAAAAAAGTAAAATTTTAACATTTTACTTGACCTTTTGACCTTTGACCTTTTGACCTCATGACCCCAAACTTTCACCAGAGAATCTTAATTGGGTAATACATGTATACACTAAGTTTCAAGAAAATATCTTCAGGTATTGCATAGATATGGAGGAAATAGTGAAATTTTACGCATTTGACCTTGACCTTTTGACCTTTGACCTTGAGCATTTGCACCCAAAAGTTGATAGGCACAACTTCACCCCCTGATACACATACATGCCAAGTTTCATTAGGATACCTCAAAAGGTTTTGATAGTTACCCTGTCCACAAAATTCATTACGGACGGACGGAAGGACGGACGGACGGACGGACGGACGGACGGACGGACGGACAACCCGAAAACATAATGCCTCCGGCACCAATTCGTGGCGGAGGCATAAAAAGCTTACTTTGCTGCAAAGAAAAAAAAATAGAACTGAAAAGATTACAATTACATTGCCCAAGTGTGCTTGGCACACACTTTTGCTATGATCTGCTTTTATATTGGTAACATGATGATTATACTGCATATTATGCTTATTGTTTGCTTGTATGTTAATGTCTGACATTTGCCTCTCATTTTTAGAGGAAAAGCTGACAGTCATACAAAATGTGTGGTCACTATGAATGGCAACGAGGTCACAGTGTCCTCAAGCTATGGCTAGCCGACCTTCTTTTGCTACGACCATTGCTTCTGGTCAGCGAACAAGACCAGTGCCAGCTACACTAGTCAGGAGGCGGTTTAAAAGGCCATTGGATGACCAATGCTGACCAATGCCTTTAAAGGCTACAACACCTGCCTCTTTGCCTATGGACAAACAGGCTCTGGAAAATCATACACGTGAGTTTACTTTGTTGCCAGAACTTTTGATCTATAAAAAAAAAAGAAATAAAGAGCATTCAAAATGAACTAAAAAATATCCATTTTCTGTTGTGTTGGTCTCAAACATTTCAGATGAGCACATTTCATTTTGCATTTTCAACAACACTGTTATCCCTGAACTTTACTTTTAAGCAAATTGTGTATTCCACATTGCTTTTTGAATATCATCTGTTAAATCATTTTCTTATTAATTTTTGTTACTCTTATGAATAGTGCAGTAAAGGACAAGTGTAGAGGATGGAGAAAATGGATATGAACATCATAATTCTAAAGGTGCTGAGAGCTGAAGACCTGGGCTGCCACTTTCAGAATCTGTACGCTGAGGTGGTTGTCTTTAATAGCAGATGACGTTGCCCTGATTGCCTCATTAGCAGAGGAGCTGCAAAGGATGCTCAACACTACTCAAACCTATGTCACCACCTGGAAATACAGGATTAACCCAACGAAGAGTGCCATCTTAGTATTCAGCCACAAATGCAACAATACTCACATCTGGCATCTGAACAATGAACAAATTCAGGGAATCAACCAACACCCCCACCTAGGCATCACCAAGTCAACACAACCTCTAGACCCGGCTCCCAACATCATCACCAAGGGATATAATATATCTCCCATCATTGCAAAGCTCTGGTCCGCATACTGTATCCCCAGGATGTTGTATGGAATTGCCGTTGTGAAGCTCAACAAACGTTCTCGGGAAAAGCTTGACTCCGCATAGGCTCTCCTCTTCAAGAAACTCCTTGGCCTCCCCAAAAGTGTTGTGAATGAAGCTGTGTCCCTTCTGACAGGAATCCTTCCTCTCTCCCTTCATGCTGAGCTCTTCACTATCCTCTCCAGAGGACAACTAGTCACACTGCCTTCAGACAGATTCGAGCACAGGATCCTCCTTCATGCACTGGCAAACAACACCCCCTCCACCTCTACTGGAAGCAGCTTCTTGCCAAGCTCAATTTACCCCCTCTCCTCTCAGACACCTCCAACGTCGACTACCCAAGCTGGAGAAGGCTGTGTCGTCGAGCTGTCCATGATCACCACACTGCACAGATTCGTTTTGTCATGGATACAAGGCACTCCCTTGCTCTATGGAAACAATGTAGAAGCCTGCCAACCCCTACTAGTCTGTTTCCAGCTTCCCTGCCTCCACACCTCCGTAATGCCTCAAGACTCCGCTCCCAGCTCACAACTGGCACCTACACAACACAGTGCCGTCTGATGACCATAGGAAAGTCCTCCACCCCCATCTGTAGACTCTGTCAGTCTGTGGAGCGGAGGAAGAGAACACAACCCACTTTGTTGCCTCCTGTCCAACCCTTCACACCCATAGAGCTGCTTTGATCCAACACATCAGTGCACTCAGCCGTCCAGACGAGGTGACCCAGCTCCAGGATTTCACTGCAAATGACATCTCCACCTTTACCATTAACTATACACAGTCTAGTCGCTGTAAGTAGCGACAGGGCTGTACCGTCATGACCCACAACACGAAGAGAGTTCAGCGATCGCATGCGATCGCTTTGAATTTTGATACTTTAGATCATTTTTTTTGTCACCTCAAACTCATCTAATAGAAATCTTCATTAATGAGACTTCATATCTATGCTATCAATATTGAAATGCACATTTTACAACTTACCGAAAATGATGATTTTATGCAGCACGTGCGAACGGTACATCTGATAATCGGCAGTTCACTCGACTTGCATGCACTTTTAAAGGTCACGCTGTCGACCATGCGTGCTGCTAGCAAAGAGCGCACGCACCCAATAGATTGCTGCACTGCACTTCGAGCCATGCATGCGCACGCATAATTTGCTGAGTTGTCAACTCGCCATTTTGAATTCTGCAATGATGAACCCCAACGGTCGGTGACTAACTGTTCTACTGCGCTAGAAAGTGTCATTTTTTGTTCAATGGACTTATCATGAGCCTGAGGGCTCTCTATGGACTTATGAACCTTCTGTAAGAATGCACTTAACGTGAGTAAAGTATACGTTTTTTAAAAAGAAATGCTTAAATTTTCATAAGTTTTGTAGTTGTGTTGTGGTTCCCCACTTTGAAGGTGCATGCCTAGACTGTCAGACGACGACAGTTGTGTTCGCACAGCAACACTCAGTAACAGCGTCTGGTCGGGCTACTTTACCACTAGCATTTTGTTCCCCTTTCTCTCATTACCTACCTCTCTCTCTGCCGATATTACGATCCACTGCCTCCGATACAATCTTAAAATTCACCTTGTAGTTAGGACGCCTAGACCTTACATAACAGCTTGACGCGGATAACCGTTTATCTCCGAGTAATGCACTTGTCAATTGTAGTCCCGGCCCCTGGGTACCCGGGGATGGCCGGGACTTGCATCGCACTTGCAATTTGGGATGTTACACCACCCGGCCAAGTCCCGGCCAAGTCCCGGCCAAGTCTCTGACCGGTCGGGCAAAATTTTCACGGAAATCCCCCGCCAAGTCCCCGGCAGGCCAGGCAAAATTGAAGTTGAAATCCCCAGCCAATTCCTCGACAGTCCGGGCAATATTTGTGCAGAAATCCCCGGCCAAGTCCCCGACAAGCCGGGTATATTTGCATAGAAATCCCCGGCCAAGTACCGACCCTCAAGGCGCGGTCACACTGCCCAAAAGTCGCGTACTCACTAAGTTTGCATGAATCACGCAAGAAATTTGGTTGTGCGTGCTTGTCCGTTGAGAATTTTCGCTGATTTACGCGATGAAAATCACTGATGAATTGCGCAAGAACTACGGAAATATCACTCCGTGAAAATTTTGCCCGACCGGTCAGAGACTTGGCCGGGACTTGGCCGGGTGGTGTAACATCCCAAAACCACGCACTTTCAGCGCATAGGCATGCAAAGGCCCCATATAGGGCGAATTCGTGGTTGTGTGCAACGACTGAGGTCCACGGAAAATCACGCATCATTAATCTGCGCTTTATCACAATGAACTGCGTATGAATCGCGCATGATTTGCACATAAACGTGATAGTGGCAACATTTTGGCAAACGATCACTGATATTCCACACATATTTCGCGCATTTTTCGCGTAAGAACAACGCAAACTATGCAAAAATTACGTAAAACAGCACAATACTGCCTAAACTTTTACGCGAAGCCGAATTTGGAGCTGCTCAAAAACCTGGCCTTTGAGGACCTGTCACACTGCCCAAAAGTCACGTAAACGCATGAATCACGTAAGAAATTTGAGCCTTATTTACGCGATACATGCGCAATCCAGTGCGCATTTCATGAGTTTGTCTAGGGGTCTACAACATGGAACCTTCGTAGTTGTCAGCCGATGTGCGCCGGATCGGTGCTTTACGCAATTCCGGGTTTTGAGGAGCTCAAAACTCGGCTTCGCGTAAAAGTTTATGCATTATTGCACTGTTTTATGTAATTTTTGCGTAGTTTGCGTGGTTCTTACGCGAACAACGCGTGAACAATGCGTAGAATATCAGCGATTGTTCGCGAAAATGTTGCCGCTATCGCGTTCACCAACGACTCTCCACTGACGATTAGCAGACATAAATAATGATGCATGTTTCGCGCTTGTAACACCTACGTATCACTGAAAAAAAAATATTGGCGTAGGCCTATGTATCTCTAACAGAACACGCAAATAAGCACATGTAATACTTACGAAATACTGATCGATGAATCACTAATGTATCACTAACAGCTCACGTATGATTGTGGCGCTATATTTTTGCGTGATTTTTCCGTAGTTCTTGCGTGATCTTTCTGTAATTCTACTTCTTGCGCAATCCATCGGTGATTTTTCATTGCGTAAATCAGCAAAAATGGTCAAATTCTCGACGGATAAGCACGCAAAACCAAATTTCTTACGTGATTTATGCGATTACGCAACTTTTGGGCAGTGTGACCCAGCCCGCATGGAATCGCGTGAAGCAGCGCACATCCGCGGACAATACGATCGAAGGTTCCACGTCAGAAAAATTCATGAAATGCGCAATCGCGCATGTTTCGCGCTAGGCTCTATTTTCTTACGTGATAATGCATTTACGCGACTTTTGGGCAATGTTACCGAGTCCTCAATAGCCGGGAATTGCTAGTCAAGCAAAATAATTTATGGTCACATACCGTACTGGAAATGGTACAAGTCATGGTCAACTCTCAAGCAAAATCTGGCTCAATCCCGGCCAAAATTCCTGCCCCAAATGCCTGCCATTTGGTTGGAGCGAATTTCCCCCAACAAGCCCCGGTTTATTCCCCACCCACCGGGGCAAAATAAGTGACTCTCCCCCGACAAAGCCCGGCCCATTCCCGACCCACCGGGGCAAAATAAATTTAAATTTAATTGAATTTTCCCCGACAACACCCCGGTACATCCCCGGCCCACCGGGGCAAATTAGTTTTTCTTTCCCCTACAAAGCCCGGTCTATTAATTCCCGACCCATCCGGGCGAAAAAAATGCTGAAATCCCCGCCCAACTTGGTTGCAAGTCCCGGCCATCCCCGGGTACCCATGCCATATGGGCCGGGACTTTTGACAAGTGCATAAATTACCGGAGGAAGAACAACCAAGAAGAAGAAGAAGATAACACATTTTTGAATATGTGGGACTGTGCAGGATCTTTGCAACGAGAGCGAGAATGCACGTAGTGCAGAATGATAGCACCGGTTTATGACTATATGCGTTAATCAATGCAACGAAGTTAGCCGTAATACACTTTTGGAATAAATTCTATTTGCCATCTTAAGTTGACAATTACGAACCTCCGGACATTTTCGAAGACAAATCCACCAGAGTGTGGTTCAGTTATCAAAGGAGTCGACATGATTGCTGCTGTATCATGCAGATTTAGCCGAATAGTAACGTAAGTGGCGCTCTATAGCAACTCTCAGATTTGAACCAATCAAATCCCCGAGTTTTTGTAGCGTTTTCGAAAACATCGTTCTCCCGCGAGCGACGAGCCGTTGTTTGCACTTCTTACGCCAAACGAATGTCCAAGAAAATGTAAGTTATTTAATGTATATTTTGTATTTGGTATAGATGAAGCATTTGTACGTGAAGTGATATTATTCTCCAATTGCTGTGCAGCACGAAAATCTGATAAGTTTAATTTAAAAGTGAAATAGCAGGGCCAGTTGTTGCAATAGCGTTTGCAGCAGATTTACTAGTCCCATATGCTGACATTTGTGTTTGTAAAAGTGCACCCAAGTCAAACTTCAGTTCAGGCAAAGTTCAGCTGGATTTACCTACCTATGGACATGATGGATACCTATCATGCCTGTGCCATTGAAGATTCTGAACGCAGACTAAGCCTCTGTATTCAGATCCAGGTTTGATAGTCCTTGAGATGAGCTGGGTCATGACCAGGTGGCGTGGCGTCGAACTTAAATTTTATGGGTTCATTGTCCCAGAATTTATCCAAACCAACTTCAAAACTAGACTGCGCTGCCACTGGCACTGGCACTGCCACTGCACTGCCTGGGACTGGGTGCATCTATTAAATTTCTTGGTAAACTATTCCATGGCATGGTTTCCTGATATGCATGTAAAATGAGTTTCTTCTTGTAACGTTAGTGGTATGTGATCGAAAAATATATAACTTTTTACTATGTCCTCTTGTACATTTTTTTTATTAACTCTTCATGTGCCATGCACAGTCGACGGCGTGCCAACTTCGCATATTCCGCTCAAACATTTGAAACGCACTAGTCTAATCCGCTTAACCCTTAATTAAACCGATCAATAAATCGCCTTATCCTGCGGTACAATGAAAGCTTTTCTCACGCTTTTGTTCTTTTACATACAGCTTGCATGAATTGCATTCTAGATGTGATGATTGACTATCAAGCGGTGTTCCCAACTAAATTGTGTGTAAATTCGAAGTTTCTCTCATGGTTTCATCTGCTAAAGTCATGCCTTTACAGTAATGTAGTACATGTAACTGGACTGGTCGTTAAAAAAAAATAAATAGAAATAGATTTGTCATACAATTTATATCAAAGCAAAGCTTGGCATTCCTCTTCAATTTTGCTCACTATTATGTCCAGCTAAACAGAAATTTGTAGAAGTTATAGATTGGTAAAACAGAATTCTTTCTCAAAGCATGCACATGACTACCTTCGAACATCGTGTCTCAGAATAACGTATTAATACACAGGGGGTTTCCACCATGGCACATAAAGAGTTAAACCCAGCTTTCATCATATCATGTTCATTGAATTCAAATAAGCATCTCAGTTCGGGAAACCCACTTACAAGGGGGGCCCCTCCTTATAAGTAACCCGTCCCCCTTATAAGTAACCCCGTCCCCCTTATAAGTAACCCCCGGGGCACCCCTTATAAGAAGTCTCCACGCTTTTTTGCAATGCAACGCGAAAATGAAAGGACTGCGGCAATTCGCTTGATTATGTCCATAAAGCTTCACAAGTTTCCTAGTTACTCACGAAATTTGAGCAAAATCGGTTTGAGGCATCATATCTAAAATCATGGATTTAAATGCGATGTCAAACGACCCATGCGAATGCTGAAATGCGAGCGATTACTGGCGCGAGTGTCGCCAGGCGCGGCGGCGCGGCAATGCTTGAGTGCAGACGTGGCGACTGAGTATGAAAGTCTCCGTACTCAGTCGCCACGTCTGCACTCAAGCATTGCCGCGCCGCCGCGCCTGGCGACACTCGCGCCAGTAATCGCTCGCATTTCAGCATTCGCATGGGTCGTTTGACATCGCATTTAAATCCATGATTTTAGATATGATGCCTCAAACCGATTTTGCTCAAATTTCGTGAGTAACTAGGAAACTTGTGAAGCTTTATGGACATAATCAAGCGAATTGCCGCAGTCCTTTCATTTTCGCGTTGCATTGCAAAAAAGCGTGGAGACTCCTTATAAGGGGTGCCCCGGGGGTTACTTATAAGGGGGACGGGGTTACTTATAAGGGGGACGGGTTACTTATAAGGAGGGGCCCCCCTTGTGAGTGGGTTTCCCGAACTGATCTAGGCCTAAATAGATAAGAGTTCTAACGTTAGGGCGGTATACAAACTTAAAGTATAGTTCTAGAACCTCGAGTCTAATCCATACACAGTAGATCTACGTAATTTACACCTTGTTCTACTAAATGCCTGGATTGGCCTTGGAGTCCTCTTCATGACTGGTTGCCCGCGCCCGAAAGTCGGGGGAGAACTTGACTGAAACTTACATGTAGATCGACCTGTAAATTTATCTGGTCGTCAGGGAAATGTTCCACGGATACTGCGTCTGGTTTCACGGATGAGAGTGATAACGTCAAAAAAAAAAAAAATTAAAAGACTCCTCCGGACAGACAAATCTTTCTGTCTAGGAGAGAGTGGTCCTGCTTATCATGGACCCTACCACAAAATTTTGTGCTTTAAAAGGGTCCATGTTCCTAGCAACCTCCGAGATGATGCGATGTTCATTCAAGCTTAGCGCTAACTAATTGCGACCAGCAGCCCCAAACACGTAGCGTAATGGGGCTGAACTCTTCACGTTCAGGCTCTCACAGTCATGACCTTGAACCTTGAAGAAGTAATCCCTGTTGCAGCTTTTCGTGGTAAGCTATACTGGGATGGTACACGGTGACATCAACGGCTGACGGACAGAGTGTATACAGATGGCAAATAATCAATTGTACAAAATAAAAATTTTGCCATGTCTGACACTAGCAATTCTACACTTACTACAGTCTAACTTAACCCGTTACAGTATTAACGTTAGATCTAACTTTGTTTAGGAGTGCCCCCGGCCGGTGTTAGCTTAGCTCCAGCGATCTTTGCATGACCAATCAGTAACCAGGATGCCGCGCACTGACCAATAAGATCACTCCCTCGTTGCTAAAATCATGCTAATGGGCGGATTATAGTTGCGGTGTTAAATCCAAATCTTCTGACACATTTCAGTTCCGTTTGCGTTGAATATCAGAAAGTCATGGCCCAGAAAAACGCTAATTTCTTGCCTTTCCTTTTATCACTTACCTTCAAAATTTCGGCAGATGATAGATGATACATTACAGACTACAAAATTATGCCAAAAATGGAAATCCGATCATTTTGACCAATTTTGATGATCTGACGTCAAACCCAATTTTCTCAGCTCAGCCGTCAGCGACTTTTAGGATCCTTTTGTTGTGGCGGGTCACAAATAGTAGATCAACGCAATGTACTTGTTATAGGTCTAGAAAAAGGTTCTAGTTAAAAGAATCTAGTTAGGGCTGGAGTTCTAGTCTACGCTATGGAAGAGAGCCGTAAGAGAAAAAAAAAAGAATGATAAACTTGTACAACCTCCTAAAATCCTAGTCCTCCGGACAGACAATTTTTTTTTTCTGTCTGTCTGTCAGCTGGTCTTAGCAATATCTTTATCGACTAATAAGAAAAGAATTTAGTTGTGTTTTAGCCCATTAATGCAGGCAAAGACTCTGAGAGAGCTTTGCTTTTACGATCTTGTTCTGTCATATCCTTCACTATGTACAGTCTGTGACCAAATCACCATGCCTGGGCCAGGTAGACCTGCTGGTAAGCGGGTTCTCACAGACCACCAACCGAGCGAGGACCAACCCACCCCAAAACGACATGCCCCAACCTGGACTCCCACGAGGAGCAAAGAGAACAGAAGGCCATCCAGTCACCTGACCAATGCCAGTCCCAGTGTGGGAAGACGCCCCTCTGGCAAACTAGTCAGTTCCAGCCCTTTTCGTCATCAGTTCAAGACTCCAACGAGGTAATTGTTGCTTTAATTGGAAATGTTTTATGCTAGATAGATCAAATCTGCTGAAATGCAGAAGCAGCTTGAAAAGCAAAAAAGCTCGTATCATACTGACCATTGTTTGCGTATCGCAAAATAGCTTACAAAAGTATAAACAATGTCTTATCTGCCACACAACCAAATTCCCTTCATAATGCTTTCCATGTTATGTATTCTTTCAAGCTCTCATCTTTCAGACATTATGACAGTGAATAGCATGTTGGGCCAAAATGATTAGCTATCATACCTACATAAAAGTAGTACATCAATTTAGAACTGTCAGAGCAATGTCAAGAATTATGTCAAAACCTAATTTTATAGTTCTGATCCACCACAACTGCAAAGTATATTCGTGTGTGGCTGTTCTTAGTTCATGAATATCAAAGCTTATAAGATTAATGCCACATCAATATTTTGGCAGGCCTCTTAGAGGAGAAACGGCCCAAAGCACCCCTGAGTGTTTCAGCAAAGTTGAGATCGGAACACCCTTCAAGGCTGGCCGGGAGTCAAGCAGTGCAGCGAACTTCAAGTCAGATGACAGTGACGTGAGCACAGATGGGGATGGATTCAGCGTGACCGTTGGCGTGAGAGTGAGACCGCTAAATGACAGGTGAGGCAGTAGAACCTCATTACAGTGGAAAATATCATTCCTTATCCTTAACTCCGGAGCTATGGCTCATTAGACATGACTTCAGATTCTTTATCTTTATATACAAACAGTCTGTTGGCATCAGTATGTAAGTGCTCTTAGGACTGCACTATACTTACAATATATCCACAATACCCAGTCCTTTGAAGATGATTGGAAGTATGAAAGCGCCTTAGTCCTACTTCCATCATCCAGTTGTTATTTTGATGGCCAGACTTGTTGCCAATAAATGTAACTCAAAATTCAAACTCAGGTAAACTACATGTATTTTAAACCATGTCTGTACAACTGCCATCCCCAATATACAATGTATGTATTGTATAACAGCTGTGGTCCAGTGGTTTCAGCATTTTCTGTGTCGTTTGTTTTACTGTTTAATACACTAGTACAGGAATGTCTACATACAATGTAATGGTATTATATCTGTGACGCATCATCACAAAATGTCAGGAAAATATTTTTGTATAATTTTTTGGCAGCTTTCAATTGTAATTTACCTATTTCACTGGAAGGAAAAAAAGTTAGAAAACTGTTAAGATGGTAACATAAAACAAGGTATTACCAAAGTGTACTTTGCACACGCTTTACTTCCTTTTATGATCTCCTACTTGTTTAACCCTAACTTACCTGGGGGGGGGGGGGGGGGGGGGCATAATGGGCCCCCCCCCTCGACGAATTCCGCGACCATTCTGGCGCGCAAAATTTTTTGACCGCGCTGCTCGCTGACTTTTTACTTTCAAGTCTCACGCAACTTTTGAGACCAAATTTGTTGCACCCGGGCATACCGTTCCGAAGCCACGCCCCTTCAAAAAATTTTCGTCAACCCCAAAATTGCTCAAAAACGTGATTTTGTGTACAAAGTCAATACAAATTGTGTTTTTTCAATTAATTCTTATAAAGATTCATATTTTTAATTTTAATGGCTGAAATCAATTTATTTCAGTATAATTATGCTTCAAAAATGTGTATGACAAATTCTGCCTAAAAAAAAAACAAAAACAAAAGTATGAAAGAACAAAGAAATACATAAAAAATTGATAAAACAATAAAAACCATAAGAAATTAATTTTGATACTGAATTTTTTTTTACGCACAAATGTTCGGAATGTCACTAGGAATATTTACATCAAAAATCAGCATTCCATAAGCTTTTATAAGCCAATTACAGACGTTACAGACGAAAATGAGGTTTCTTGCATATATTTGCATAATTAATTAATTTAAAATAGAAAATGCAAATTTTTTGAAAATTTAACTTAACAGTCTTGTAGATTACATCCAGCTTTATCTTCATGCAAAATTTTGCGGCGATCGCGCGATAAACGGCCAAGATCTGAAGGGGGGGGGGGAGCCATAATGGCCCCCCCCCCCCCCCCCCCCAGGAATTCAAGCTCGCTATATAGCCCAGGTAAGTTAGGGTTAAGGGTAATATGATGATACATGTACATTATGTTATTGTTTGCGTGTATCATAATGTCTGACATTTGCTTCTCTTTTTCAGAGAGAAAGCCGACAGTGATACAAAATGTGTGGTCACAATGAACGGCAATGAAGTCACAGTGTCCTCGCGCTACGGCCAGCCGGCCTTCTTTTGCTATGACCATTGCTTCTGGTCAGCGAACAAGACCAGTGCCAGCTTCGCTAGTCAAGAGGCAGTTTACAAGGCCATCGGACGACCACTGCTGACCAATGCCTTTGAAGGCTACAACACCTGCCTCTTTGCCTATGGGCAAACGGGCTCTGGAAAATCATACACGTGAGTTTAGTTTGTTGCCAGAACTTTTGATATATAAAAACAGAAATAAAGAGTGTTCAAAATGAACTAAAAAATATCAATTTTCTGTTGTGTTGGTCTCAAACATTTCAGATGAGCACATTTTATTTTGCATTTTCAACAACACTGTTATCCCTGAACTTTACTCGTAAGCAGATTGTGTATTCCACATTGCTTTTTGAATATCATTAGTTAAATCAATTTCTTATTCATTTTTGTTATTGTTATGAATATTGCAGTGAAGGACAAGTGTAGAGGATGGAGAAAAATGCAAATGAACATCATGATTTTGAGACAGAACAAACAGTTTTTGTGCTTAGGACAACACTGTCAATTAGGAATAGACATGCACAACAAGGTTTGACATTTAAAACTACAATAAAGTCATACATCCTTGACTCAATCTCGGGTAAGAAAGTAACTTAAAAAACTGACAAGGCTGTAAAAGCTCTATATGCTCATAAGTTACGCTTGTTGTTGTTTATGATGCTGTTGTTTGGTTTGATGTCCTTAATTTGTTGTTGTGAGTTGTATGAAAGTGATTCAGCCCTACAAAAGCGATCCCAATTGAATCTACAGCTTCTTTGTGGGGTTTTTAGTTTAGATCACAGGGGAAAAAATAGCAATGATAGTGTAGCCTTATATACCTTAGACAGCATATTCAGTGCCAGCACTTTTTTGGAAGTTCTGCAATTGCCTTGCCAGCAGAGTCAGGTGTCTCCATTTTACCCCGAGGCCAAGAGGACCATTGTTGGGTGAAACACTTCTCCCAAGAATGCTTGCATGGAACCAAAATCCAACTCAAAATTTCCTGGTGATAGCCTTGGCCACAATACCACCATGCCCCTACAAATACCATCAAAAATTCATCCTACTGTCTGTTTCTGCCTGCTTAACCTACAGCATCATGGGCTCGCCGGAGGAGCGTGGGGTGATTCCCCGGTTCTGTAAGGACCTCTTTCGGCGCGTGGAGGACCCGCAAGAGGCCCACGTCTCCTTCAAGGTGGAGGTCAGCTTCTTTGAGATCTACAACGAGAAGATCCACGACCTGCTGGCCCAGACCACGGAGAAAACTGAAAAGTGGGATCGATCCACCCCCAAGAAAATCACGGTAGGTCCACATTTCATCCTTTAATGACAAATTTGATTTGTTTATATTGTTTAATTATCAAGTGATTAGACAACACATGATTTAATGTAAAGGCCCATTAATTTCTTATTTGGTGCCTAGCACATTCTGGACATGTAGACATCACCTTGAAATTGATGGTAGAAAGGAGAGTTGAGAAGGATAATATTACACAAACTAACCAAACATAAAGAAGAGATGCATCCACTAGGAATACCAGAACTTGAGTTATTATTAACTTGGCACCTGTATGCCTGTTTCTGTGTTGTAGAGTTACTGTACCATGTCATATGACCATATCACAGTAATATGAAGAAAACAGAACAATACTTTGTTGCGATGACAGATGTTACATTTTGTGTGCACTACGCCTGTTTTGTAGTGTCTTTTTTCATTTCATAAAGAGCAATATATCTAGAAATAATCAGGTTTTACGTTGTGAAAAAACATTTACATGACTGTGATATTTCCTTTTTATCCTTTTTTTTTTCCATTTTGTTGTCTTGTTGTCACCAACAGCTCAGAGTAAGAGAGCATCCAACTCAAGGCCCATATGTGGAGGGCCTGTCTACGTAAGTACATTGACATTTTATATGTGGCATCATCAAATCTATGTAACATATCTCCTTAGAACCAATGAAGGGTTGCTATGCACTTTGAGTCCATAGAGTTAAAACTTGAATGCTTTGAACAGTGTTCATTGCTGTACTGTCAATATGTCTTCCCCACAGTTTGACATTACATTAGTGGTGGCCCAGGGCCACTAAGAATTGATGTTGGACCACCAAACTTAAAAAAGAAAGTTAACTTTTAGTGACCTGATCTGGTAATTAAGATTCAAAGTGGACTGCTATGTTTCCATAATCAGCTGGTTGTTATGATTTTTCCTTTTCTTTTAGAGTAAATACATTGTTTGTGGAGAATTACTCTTTGGACAAATTCTGCCAATCACTTAATTACTTGTTTGAACAACAATGATTTAGGAAAACAACTAGTTTGACCAACTCCTAAATTATATAGGAGTGAAAAGGTGACAGATATTGGGGAAGAAAATGGATAGTCATTTATAGCCAAGATTTGTAAGTGTGGCTTGGTACAAAAGACTCATTCTTGTTTATTAAGAACACTAATCTGACAAAATCATGTCTGGAATGAACATAGTTTTATTGGTTAAAACAGTTTGAAATTCTTTGGACATGTGGTACTCATACTCTGTTTTGGCAAACTAGATGTTGATCGAAATTGTTTAACAAACTGTGATTGTGTACTGTGATTGTGTTGACTCCGGGATATTTACTGTAAGATAAGAGCATATTTTCTTGTGTTAATTTCATCCATCAAATAATCTGAACATTGACCTCTTGTCCAGCTTCCAAGCCAGCTCCTTTGCGGACGTCCACTCCTGGATTGAGACGGGAAACAAGCAACGGGCCACGGCAGCCACGGGAATGAACGACAAGTCCAGCCGCTCCCACTCTGTCTTCATCATCATGATGACTAAAACAAAGGTAGAAACAGGTCCAAACAGACAATCACTGTCATTTTAGCCTGCTTGAGATGCTGATGTATGATAATGCTGATGTTCTCTCAGAGTAAACAATGAAATTGCATATTTACTTATGGTTCTAAGCCATGAACATATCTGACAAACTGTTATTTCTCAGAAATATTCCCTTTTTTTTCCACAATAGAAAAAGTGTATCAAATGTGATATCCCCCAATATTCATGATCGTCTGCTTAAAGGCAAAACAAAGTTCTAGCATGCCTGCAAAATTATCAAATTTCGCTCCAAAATGGACACATATGCCTAAATACCGTGTGGAATAATGCTGTAATAACAAGATATTACTTTGGTAACGACGAAAATTTGAAATATTAACCAAAAAGATTCGCATCTCAGAACTTACCAAATAGGGGTCAGGCTAACTCGGACTCGGGGACAACTCGGCCCCGCCGTCAAAGCGAGGATTTCCCCTTTAACTTTGATATTCCCTGAGTAGATAAATCACAATACATAGGCCAGTATCATTACAGAACCAGGGTCCCGTTTCATAAAACTTGTTATCAGTGACAACTGCCACATTTCTGTGACAAATTTGCCCATAGCCAATCAGATGCAAAGATTTCAGAAGCTTATAACAACTATGACATCTTGTCACTGATAACAAGTTTTATGGAATGGGGCCCAGAACTAGATAGATATTGCAATTGTTGTTAAAAGTGAACTTTGACCCCTGTCTCATCCACCTTGACCTCACAGAAAGAGTTCATAGAAGGCGAAGAGCACTCGCACATCGTGACCTCCAAGATCAACATCATTGACCTGGCAGGAAGTGAGCGTTGCTCAGCAACCAACACCACTGGGGACCGTCTGAAGGTAAAATGAGCACTTTTTGATCAGTCTAGAGATGATGTATTGTACATCATTTTTGAGATGTAAAAACTGATGGTGTGTGAATTATTTCACCATGAGAAGTATACAGCAATGCACTACAGAAACACTCTGTGTGAGAAGGAAAAAAAATCACATCCTAAAATTCATTTCTTACAGAGAGTTCAGTAAAAACCATGTTCCTTGGCACACTAGCACATTACACTCCAAAATTTTATGTGAATCTTCAGGAATGCATGTGACGGAATGAACCACAGCAAAATATTGCTGGAATCACCTGCTATTAAAGAAGATATTGCAACAAAGATTTTGGTAGAAAACGTTTTCTTGTGACAATATAAGTTTTAGTGAAAGCAATACCCTATAGTTAGGTTTGTACAGCTGTGCTTGCGCTGAGCTGTTTGATTGATCTAATTTGATAGTGTTATGCTGCCCTCTTTGTTCACAGGAAGGAGCAAACATCAACCGTTCTCTGATGACCCTGGGAAAGGTCATCTCTGGTTTGTCCGAGAAATCCCTGAACCCAAAGAAGAAGGTCTTCATTCCGTACAGAGACAGTGTCTTGACCTGGTCAGTCCTCTTTCTTTACAAAAATCAGTGAAACAAATTACACACCTTCTTGAAAACAAATAATACATTAATCAAGCTAAGCTGTCAGTCAGTTGCAAAAAAATTACATACCTTCTTGGAAACAAATAATACATTAATGAAGCTTTCGCTTTGCTGCAGTAAAGTGTATTTGCACAAGAGTGATCAAAAGTTTGTGTGAACATTCCAAACGTTACTACCTTTTGGTACGTAAATTACTTATACTGTAAAAGTGGATATCTTTGCACGACTAATTTTCACACTCGGCCTGGTAAGAAGAGTTTCACGTGTTTTTAATTCCGCGGAATCAAGACATCAACTACTGGAACATATGGCATGCAAAAATATTTGTGTGCTGTTAGTTTCGCCCTTGTTTCTGGTTGCACGAAATGCGCAAAAAATTTTCCACTTTTACAGTATGCTATTGTGAATTTTTTTTTCTTGTAACTCCTTGTCGAAGTTGTCAAGTGAGTACCAGAAGGGTGTTGCTGTTCTATTGCCTATTGCCCTTCTGACTCTCAGCTGACAGTAACATTTTTGTCTCCTGTCGTAGGTTACTGAGGGAGAGTTTGGGGGGCAACTCCAAGACGGCCATGATCGCCACCATCAGCCCCGCGAGCACTCACAGCGAGGAGACGCTGAGCACGCTCAGATACGCCAAGCAGGCACGCTCTATCATCAATGTGGCAAAGGTCAATGAGGATTCCAACGCCCGCCTCATCAGGGGTGAGATATTCTACCGGTATTTGGTGCCTGGGGGTATCAAATAGAAATAAGTAATCAGATTGACAATTTCATAGTATACAAATAATGAGTGTTTATGAGTGCAATGGACAGAATATTTCATGAGGTGAAAGATGAAATCATCCATTCGAGGTGCAGCCGAGTTGAATGGATCAATCATTTAATCTTTCACCGAATGAATTATTCTGTCCATTGCAAGAATGAGAAACATTTATTATTTGTTTTATATAATGCCTAAAATAGATCCTTGTCATATGATACTTTATTAATCCAGAAACAAGAGAGAATCTGAGAGCACAAAAAGTCTCACTGAGGGCTTTACGTAAGCACGCTGTCACATACACACACTGCAAACGCAAGCGTGTTTAACGGGTCTAGGAACAGTACCCCCTGGAAAACCACCCTCCGGATAACTACCACCCGGATAATTACCCCCCAGGACAATTCCCCCCTAGGGCAACTACCCCCCGGACAACTACCCTCCAAGGGCAATTACCCTCCAGGGTAATTACCCCCTAGGACAACTACCCCTCGGACAACTACCCTCCTAGGGCAATCACCCCCCAGGGCAATTCCCCCTTAGGAAAACTACCCCCTGGATAACTACCCCTCGGATAACTACCCCTGGATAACTACCCCCGCGGATAACTACCCCCTGGATAATTACCCCCCGGAAAACTACCCCCTGGATAACTACCCCCCGGAAAACTACCCCCTGGGTAACTACCCCCAGGAGAACTACCCCCTGGGTAACTACCCCCAGGATAACTACCCCCCGGATAACTACCCCTCGGATAACTACCCCCCCCCCCCGGATAATTACCCCCCGGATAATTACCCTCCGGATAACTAACCCCCCCCCCCCCCCCCCCCGCCCCCCCCGATAATTACCACCAGGATAATTATCCCCAGGTTAATTACCCCCTCCTCCGATAACTAGACCCCAGATAACTTCCACCCGATAACTACCCCCTCCGATAACTCCCCATGGATGATTACCCCGGATAAGTAGGCCTACGACTCGCCCTCCCCTATAACTATCAAGAGGAAAATTACCCCCAGGACAGTGCACCACGTCAATTACTCCCTGGGTAACTACCTCCCGGGTCACTGCCCCCACCCCCCCCCCCCCCCCCACCCCCCGACTCTTACTTTTAATAAAAAGGATATCATTACTACAGAAAACGAAGTTCTTTGTATTATTTGCCAGGAATCACGGAGATGCCATACTGAGACATCATCTTATGAAAACAACATCTTAAGGATTTACGATTTGTATCGTTTGCATTTAGGACGATTTATGTACAAGCTTAATTTCTCCCTCTGTATTTTGACTCTATGTTCATAAAACACGAAGCTGTCCCTTCATATCCTACCCGGTAATCCAGTAAATGTCAATGCCTTTAACCAAAACTATTTTCGCTAAATCTGTATTTTCTTTTACTGTTCCGAAATTTCGGATTTCTCTTGATAGTATAGTATAAAAGAAGTTTTAAAGGGTGTGTACAGTTCTGGTCGAGGTGAGAATTTTGCTTTTAACGTTTTGCGAGATATTCAGAAAGCACTCTGTGAGATGTCAAAGATCATGCAATTCTAAGGGGTATCAAAAGTTTATTTGATGAAAATCGGGTTTGAAATGGCTGAGATATCCAAAAACAAGGTGAAACAAAGAGATCCTAATAAAGGTGGGGCATGTCGCCTTTTAGTATTATCACTTTTTTGGATATCTCAGCCATTTGGACACCAATTTTCATCAAATAAACGTTGAATCCTTTTAAAAATTACATGCTCTTTCATATTTCATGAGATGTTTCTCACTATCTCACCTAAGAATGTTCAAAACATGAATCCCCACCTCAACCAGTACTGTACAGTCCCTTTAAGTTTGAATGCCTTTACCATTGAATTAAAGACATTTTGAAGAAATGTTACACTTCAGAATGAGTTATACTTTTTGCAATATTTTTTTAACCACGATCGTCTATCGTTTACCACAACTCCATGTAACACTTCTTTATTTTGAGGAGCTTATATCTCATGCCTCACGTGCCCTGGTTTTGACCCATTATCTTCCTCCTCCCTCTCGCTTTTCTCTGTCCACCGTGAAGGTAGTCTATTCCTGTCATTCATTACTCACCTTTCCTCTTTCTCTCATTACAAGGGATTTATCTCGTGTGTGTTCATGTGCAATGCACTCCCGTTAAAACGAAATGCTCAGGACCGGCAGTTTTTTGTTTTTTTGTTTTTTTTTCGTTTTAACGAAATTTCATTATAACCGAACAAATATAATATGCAATGTATAAGGAAAAGAAGGAAACCACGCATAAAAAATTCTATTTGTTGAATCCTCATCATACGCTGGAAAGCTATGTGAGATGGGAGAATACCTTTTTAATTTCGTTTAAATATTACATTTTAAAAAGAGCATAAAGTTATTTGTGTTGTCACACATGTGTAGAAAATGACGGTGTAGGATTTGGTTACAGTTCGCTATTCCAAAGGTTCTTTTCTTACTAAAGTACGTTACTCCGAAGCCTCCTTACTCCGAAGTTTCGCCATTCCCGGGATTCCGATGGTTTGTTTATCTGAAGGTTTGCATTTCTGAAGAATCATTATTCCGAAAGTTCATGATTTAGATCAAAATAATATATTGTTCATTTTCCGAAGGTTCGTTGATCTGAAAATGAAATGAGGTTCGTCATTTTGAAGGTTTATAAATCAAAAAGTGAGAAAGGTTCACTATTCAGAAAGTCCGTTGTTCCGAAGGCTTTTTCATCCGAAAATGAAATAAGGTTCGTTATTCCGAAGAAATTTTGTTAATGAAAAAAAAAATGAGAAAGGTTACTTATTTCGAAGATTTATTTATCTTAAGACGATTATAAGGATTGCAGTTATTAAGTTTTGTTAGTGTACTCTCCTTTTTTCACCATGGACGATATTTTTGTAATGTTCCGATTAACGAACGTTTTGAATTCCTATCATGTTCGGACTAACGAACCGTATAAGAATGAGAATAAGGACCATATTTTATTATCGGATTAAAAAAACCTTTGTTATGGAATAACGCCAAAATGTGCTTAATATTTCATTTTCGAACTATTACGGACATTTAGTTGTATCAGAATCTATGTGTTTTGTATTGAAGGACTTCGGAACAATGAAACAAACCTTATCTGAATTCAGATTATTGTATTACAATAATGCAAGTTCCCCTCGGACTGTGCGTGATACGCGGAGTGAACATTCAATGATGTGTTCGCTCATGCAGAGACGCTTTAAAAATGCTTGTTCCGCTACGCATTTTCGAAGCGATCCGCATTTCGTTATAACGGAGCACATTTCCTTTGTTTTTCTTTGTCAGTGGTGCTCAGAAAAGACTTCGTGATAACGAAAATCTTTTTATTACCGTCTTCGTTATAAGCGAATTTTGTACCATAGACTTTAATGGCGATAATTTTGGGACCAGAAGTTTTGCTTCGTTATAACGAAATTTCGTTATAACCGTGTTCGTTGTAACGGGAGTGCACTGTATCTTTATTTGTGTTCTTCGTCTCTGTCTTAATTTGCTTTCTTTGCATTGTTTCATCAATTTTGTAACTATTTTACTGTTATACCGTTAACGCTCATTTCAGGATTGCCCTACTGCATCATTGGGCATTAACAACTAGTATATCAAGAATGTGGGAAGAGATTGTCACCTCCTTGGTATGATCACCGCAGAGCATTACCTCCCTTGACAATTACTCCTTATCAAAATTAGGCTCCAAACAGTCACCCCTCTTACAATAATTCTCCCCCAGAAAATTACGTTTCTCATTGTTATTTTCGAACATCGTTTGCTATTTGAATTGAAAAAGAAAGAAGCATTTTTTCACTACATATCGTCTGGTTTTGGTCGAGACCTAACTTCAGGTTTTAAACATCTTTTGGGTGAGAAAATTAGAAACCCGTTACGAAATGAGCATGTTATTCCAAGAAGGATTCAAGTTTTTGTGAAAAAAAAATACTCTTGAAATGGCCAGGATAAAACAGAGCAGCCCTATAATGTAAAAAGGATTCTGTCAACTACAACTCTCTATAGATCTATTAAAAAAGAGGGTGCAGGACAAAAGACTTCGTTAACAACTAGGGGTGTTTTGTAAAAAAAAAGAAATACCGTTAAACTCGTAATATTTTACTCTTTCTAATCAGACTAACTTAATTTGAACTGGATTTCCCCTTAAAGTGTCGAGGACATTTAATTTGAAAACTAGCACAATTCTACTTGTATGTAAAACAAGCTGTAATCTTACTCTTATGACAGATTAGGGCACCGTTTGATAAAAGTTGCCAGTTATGACATCTTGTTAGTCTCTAATAATTTCAATAAAACCATGGGTTCTGCTTGATTGATAAGCTCGAGTCACCGACTTGTTACCATGGACCTGCTTTGATCGACCTACAACGTCTACGATTGGTAATTGTGTGGAACTGACAGCTTGTCAGGACTGACTTCATAAAACCGTGCCCGGATCCTATCAGAAATTATGGCTTTATATCGAAGGATCCCTCGCTAATGTTAAGGAAATATGAATTGCAGTGAAATCAACTCTCCTTTTCTTATGTTTATCTTCTAATGTGTTATAACGGTAGAAAATGACAAGCCAAAAGAGTAAATGATGACAGTGTAAGTGAAAGGTGCATCTTCTGATATGGTGTTATGAACTTATGGAAAAATTACAAAGGGTGGTACTTCTTTCGGGGCGGGGAGGGAGGGTTGTCCAGTAGGTAAGTATCAGGAGGGGGTGGGGGGGGGGGGGTCGGGGTATGGTTATGGGGGGGGGTAGTAATCCGGGTGGTAGTTATCCGGGGGGTAGTTATCCGGGGGGTAGTTATCGGGGGGGGGGGGGGGGGTAGTTATCCGGGTGGTAGTTATCCTGGGGGTAGTTATCCGGGGGGTAGTTACCCAGGGGGTAGTTCTCCGGGGGGTAGTTATCCAAGGGGTAGTTATCCGGGGGGTAGTTATCCAGGGGGTAGTTATCCGGGTGGTAGTTATCTGGGGGGTAGTTATCCGGGGGTAGTCATCCAGGGGGTAGTTACCCAGGGGGTAATTATCCAGGGGGTAGATGTCCTAAGGGTAATTGCCCTTGGGGGTAGTTGCCCTAGGAGGGTAGATGACCGGGTGGTAGTTGTCCTAGGGGGTAATGGCCCTGGAGGGTGATTGCCCTAGGAGGGTAGTTGTCCGGGGGGTTGTTGCCCTAAGGGGGAATAGACCTGGGGGGTAATTATCCGGGTGGTAGTCATCCGGAGGGTAGTTGCCCAGGGGGTAAGTGCCCGGATACGGTGTTTAACACGCGTAGTGTGTCAGGCTCTTAGCCAGCATGCAATGGAGCAAATTGTATGGATCCAAAATTGCACAGTAAATGGAGCCACTTTTGCACGGATGATGACGTCGCATAATGAAATGGGCCGAATGATCAATGTCAAACAACCAATGAAATGACAGGGATCTCTTCAGGCGTTATATAAACTGAAATGATTTCATTCTGAATGACTGCTAATAGTTGGAGCAGCATGTTTGAACGAATTATAAAAAGTATTGTTTCTATCGTAATTCTACTTTAAAAAAAACAAAAATGTAAGACTGGCTGAATCATCGTTGGGATCATTATCGCTAGCTGCTAAAATTTGGCCACCTTAGTGGCAGTGTGTAACTGTACATTTTATGAACATGATGGCACTACACAATGCCGTTGACCCGGATATGATGTTACCCTAGGACATAGTGTGGTGCACTGTTATCATTTTGTCCTTTATTCATGATACTGCCTCAGAATATTTCTATAAAATCAGTCACTTTGAGAAAGCGGATGATTTTTCTTGACATTTGACTGCAGTCAACAGTGTAAGATTACTGTAAAACATGATATATTCGCGGCATGAATTTTTTGCGAATTGGAGCCGGCGGACCTTTTTGCGGCATGAAATTTTCATGAACTGCCACTGGCATTCAATGCATGTACCATAGACAGAACTTTTGCATGCATTTTAATTTCGCGAATCTTGGCGCTCGCAAAATTAGAATGCATGCGAAAATTCCTCGTTTTACAGTATCATGTTTGCTCATTCTGGCTAAACCTTGTTTAATTCACCCCTTTTGTCTTCATGATTATTATGTGGACCACTATCCATGTACATGTAGTGGATAGATGAGGTTTCCTGCTTATTTGAAATTACAGTCACAAATAATGTGTCACAGAATGATAAGCCACCCTATTTCTTCCTGGACTTTGCAATTAAGATTAATGAAAAAATAGCATGGATAGATTGACGACCATGAAAAATCCGTTAAGGATGTCATGTGAATTTCATCAAAATTTACTGGCTGCATTTGCACAATAGCAAATTAATCAAATCATTGTTCCGTTATTAAGTTTTTAGATACTGTGTTCAAGTGTTCCAGTCTTGGAGTCTAGTGCTAGCGGTGGATGAAATAAGATGGGAATTTAGGGAACTTGCGAATGAGAACAAAGTAAACCACGTGCATTCTTGTATGACAGAACTGCGTGCGGAGATTGAGTCGCTGAAATCCATGGGCATGTCGACAAGAGGAGGGCGTCACCAACAGGCGGAGAGGGCCAGAAGCGAGGACATGGAGCGACTGAAGGAGAAACTGGCGGACTCCCAGCAGAGGATGGTGGAGATGGAGGAGGCGTGGCAGGAGAAGATGAAGGAGGCGGAGAGAAGACGGAGGACCCTGGAGTCCCTGGAGAAGGAGGTGAGAGGATGAGGCTGATGATGGAAGGCTTGATGAAACTCTGCTCCAACCAAGAGCAAGGCTGTATCTGTTCTCATAGAGCACTATGCCTATTCTTTTCGTCAGTTCATTCAGTTCATATTTTTTATATTTTTCTCCATCGCAACATGATCAATAACATATGTGACCCTGCACCACAACACAAACAAAAAGTCGCCAGACATGAATTTTTTGTTAAGACCATATTCTGAAAGAGCAGACTTTAAGCTTGAAAATAATGTATAACTCAAATCAAATGAACTCTCCTAACCTATCTAAATATTGGAAAGAAAGCACAAACTCAGGAAAAGTGTGAACTGAGAAAAGAGGCTCTGAAGTACAGTGTCTTTTCAAGTGCTTAATCTTTACCAAACCGTGCTGGCTGTGCGATGAATGGGACAAAAAACATGAAGTAAACCTCTAGAGTAACACAATGAAGGGATTATCAGATTAAACTGAAATTAAGCATGCCTCATTAACACATTCTGTCCATAATTAATGCCAACTTTCAAAGCAGTAGCACTATCCTTTCAAAAGTTATTAGAGTTGGAAGTGAAGAGTGTGTACAAGGTTTTTCAGAAATGAAAAAGGGACTCTAAAGACACACCTAATCACACTATTCTACCAAACATGTTCGAAATAAATTGCAAAAAAACACACTTTCCCGCCCGTTTTATGATACCAAATTTTAGCATAATGGAAAAGAAGACCTCTTCTTTCAGAAAATATGAAAAAGTCAAGATCGGCTAGGCTGACACATTTCACTTATTTTCAGTCCTCACGCAAAATCAGTGTGTGCGACTTTATGTTCGTTTTTTGGTGCACGGTCACATATATGCACAGTGTACGTGAAAGTCAAGAATTTCAACATTAGTAGTCACTAAAAGGGGGAATATATTATACTTTAGAAGAAGCTCATATAACTGGGCATTATAATGCTGCCTTATACTGTATACAGTGCACTCCAGTTATAGCGAACACGGTTATAACGAAATTCCAGTTACAACAAAGTAAAAATTCAGGCCGCCACATAATCTACTCTATGTACTTCTATTGTTTATTTGTTCGGTTATAATGAAATTTTTGATATAACGAAAGAAAACTGCTGATCTTGAGCACTTCGTTATAATTAGTGTCCACTGTACATGATATATTTTGCAGGGTTCTTAATTTTGCAAATTTTGTGAGTCGGGTGCTATTCATGAAGTTAACAACATGCGACAATATCAAATCTGATCCTGACATAAATGACATAAACAATCTTCACGTAAACATTTCTCAGTTCACTGCCATAATCCAGGATTGCCAATTTGACCTCTTGCGAGATTGCCAGAAAGTCGCGATTTGCTATAAATGAGACTTGCTAAATATGTGGCTTATACAGTAGTTTGTAGAAATACATGGATTATACGGCATACATAAAGACTAGATTTGCATTTGTAAGGTCTTGGAGGAGTATCCACCATACAACTTCCTCCAGGATCTCTGGAAAAAAACAACCCAACAACAACAAGAACAACAAAACATTGTCGAATTTGTTTTAATTCAAAAGTTTCAATTTCAAACCATGACTGTTCCACCAGAAATTTGCTCAGAGTTTCAAGGTGGACAACACCCTGCCCAACCTGGTGAACCTCAACGAGGATCCACAGCTCTCCGAGGTCCTCCTCTACATCCTGAAGGATGGAGAGACTCACATCGGTCGCGGCAAGGAGAGTGCCGCCACCACCCACGACATACAGCTCAATAGCGCCCTCATTGCCGACAACCACTGGTAGGTCTGCGAGTGGCTCATTCCCTTGCTCCACAACTATATTGTTGCAGTTGGCGATAATGACATACAACGCAAAGAAAACATTTTGAGTTTGCTGGTAGGAATATGTCAATCCAAAATGCTTGGGATTGGGTTTAGTGATTTTGGACAAGCCGATTCTGATTAACCTTTGGGTTCCTTTGATGTTAGAATTTTACACATATTTAGGAGATAAACTTGTTCACATTTGATTTTGATCAGAGGTTGAATTTGAGCCCTAGATAAAAGTCACCGATGATGCCTTTGGGTAAGACACAAGACATGCCTCTCATTCTGCAAGGAAGAAAGAGCTAGCTCTGTTCTTCATGTGTGGAGTCGGCACACTGCGACGCTAATTAGAAGGAAAAAATAAAGATCATGTGGTCTTTGTGTTAGTGACAACAAAAGGAGAAAACTACCCGCGATGTGTCATAAGCACAGTAAGATGTCCACAAATCTTATCCTGATGCCACTGAAGTGATGAAATTTGGGGAGCTATTTAATGTTTGACTTGAAATTATCCTCGCATTTGTTTTGCTTCTTTTATCCTCGCATTTGTTTTGCTTCTTTTATCCAGAAGCACACTTTTCTCATTGACATAAAAATTGCTATGTACCGACATGTCTTATCTCATCTGCAGTTTGATCAGTAACAACGGGTCATACGTGACGGTTAGACCAGTCCAGGAGGCAGAGACCTACGTCAATGGAGACAGGATTCATCGGTCCAGAAGACTGCATCATGTAAGTTACCATGACGTTGCCATGGTTTCATCATTGGTTCCTCCTACATTCTTTCTAGGTCCTCTTGCTGAATAATCCAATTTGCTGTCAATTTTGCTTATCTTCACTTACATGTAGTATTGCACAGCACGTGGTTGCTTCTGAATCAATATCTTGACAAACATTCTTGTTTGTTGTGAGATGTCTAATATTTAGAATGGAATTTTTGTGATTCAATAAACTCATTCAGCAGAATCTAGCTATTTCTAACAAATATGGGATAGGATTGGTTGAGGTGGATTTCCCTACCCAGCTATAGAAAGAAAATCAAAATTTTGTGCTACAGTGTTAGTATCTGCAGTGCATATGTTGCTGCATGTGTCTGATAAGTTGTTAGTTTAAGAATGCTGACCACAAATGAGTATACTACATGTACTGGATTGTGTAGACAAAAACTTTTGCGAAACGTGGCTCCTCACAAAATTTGGGAAAATTTCTGGTTTTACAGTAATTCCTAGACAACGCCTCTGGGCATGAGTGTTAATATGGTTTGTGGCCTCCCTCTTTTTCCTTCTCCTTTATATTGTTTTCACTTCTATTTCTCTCTTTTTCTCTCTCTGCCCTGTACTTGTTTTTTTTTTTTCACTGTTTCTCTCCTCTTGACTTCCTCTTTTTTAGCTCACCTGAGCCGAAGGCTCAAGTGAGCTATTGCGATCGCCCTTCGTCCGGCGTGCGTCGTGCGTCGTGCGTCGTCCGTCGTGCGTAAACTTTTTACATTTTCATCTTCTTCTCAAAAACCCCAAGACCGATCTTCACCAAACTTAGCAGGTAGCATCCCTAGGGGGATAGGATCTCAATTTGTTCAAGTGGGCACCATACCCCTCCTGGGGGGCCCCAAGGGGGGCCCAAACCCCCCAAAATGAAGGAATCTTTAAAAATCTTCTTCTCTAGAACCAGAAGTGATAGAGCTAAGTTAATACTATGAATTAGTACATTAATGACTGTAGTTTCAAGTTTGTTCATGGCAGAATCAGGGGTGCCCCCCTTGGGACCCAGGGGAGGGGGGTGGGGAGGGGTCCTAATGGGGCCCAAATTTTATATTTTCATCTTTTTCTTAAAAATGGTGTTATGAATTTTCACCAAAGTTAGCAGGTAGCATCCCTAGGGGGAAAGAATCTCATTCCCATCAAATGGGCACCATGCCCCACCTGGGGGGTCCCCAGGGGGCCTAAATTTGGACCGAAATTGTAAATTTTCATCTTTTTCTTGAAAACCCTATCACAAATTTTCACCAAACTTGGCAGGTAGCATCCCTAGGGGGATAGAGTGTCAATTCCATCAAATGGGCATCATGCCCCACCTGGGGGGCCTCAGGGGGCCTAAATTTGGACCAATATTGTAAATTTTCATCTTTTTCTTGAAAACCCTATCACAAATTTTCACCAAACTTGGCAGGTAACATCCCTAGGGGGATAGAATCTCAATTCCATCAAATGGGCACCATGCCCCACCTGGGGGCCCCAGGGATCCCCCCCCTCCTGTAAGAAATCTTTACAGATTTTCTCTGGAACCAGAAGTGATTGAGCCAAGTTGATACAAAGAGTCAGTATATTGATGACTGTTGTTTCAAGTTTGTTCATGGGAAAATCAGGGGTGCCCTACCCCCACCCCCTTGGGACCCAAGGAAGCTTGATGGGATGGGGGGGGGGGGTCCAAAATCTTCCTTAAAACAACATACAATGTAATGGATTCTCACCAAACTTGGCAAGTAGCATTCCCATGGGGATAAGATTTCAAAGTGTTTGAATGGGCACCATGCTTTCCCTGGGGGCCCCAGGGCGTCCAAACCTCCTAAATTAATGAATATTCAATTATGTTTTTCTCTAGTTCTAATCAAAAGTGATAGGGCTCTAAGTCTTTTTTTTTCCCCTTAAGCTGCATAATCCAACATTCTATAAAGTACAGTGTACTTGGTAGGTATTTTTTACCAGTGTGATGGAATATGTAAATGGACACCATGCCCCCACTCTCAAAGCTACCCCCACCATAAGTTTCCAGTGTCCTCAGGTAAGAGTCTGCAAGAATGCATGGAAGGTGAACTTGGGATACTCAGGTGAGCGCGTGACCCCCGGGTCTCTTGTTTCCCTTAAATTTCTCATTTGATTTTTCTCTCCGTCTCCCCCCAGGGTGATCGTGTGGTAGTTGGTAACTATTACTTCCGCTTCAACCACCCGAGGGAGGTCCAGTCGTCGGGCCCTAGGACTAGGCACAAGGCCAAGTACAACTTTGAGTATGCAAGAAATGAGCTGGCCAGTTCTCAGGGAGCAAGGTGACTATCCATCCCACTCTGGGACACCGTCGTGACCTTGTTTTTATATTCTCGCAGATGTTGTCTTGACTAGGGTTTGTGCAAACATCTGAGAAATGCTTGAATAATCATTCGGCATTGAACAGTGAGAAAGTCATATTTTTCCTCAAAATTTTGGAAAGAATGCTTTGAAAACATTGGAGCTGTGAAATTTTGAGATGTTCCATCTTTTGGCTTCTGATGTAAACCCAAATTTTCTTCTGTTTCAAAGCATATTTCAGTGTTTCGTTTTTTTTGTTTGTTTTTTTTGTTCGATGCTCTTTTTGTATTTGAGACACATCGATGCAGAAGAGTAGAATAAAGTAAGGCCAAAATGAAAGAAAGAAAGACAACAACAATCTTTGAATGACCTATGAGAAATGTTTGATTTTCTAGTCTTGAATCTCATTCAAATTTGGAGAAATCAGTTCAGCTTCAGCTTTCACTTTCTGAAGAAAAGAGACAACAAAACAAACCATACCTTTTGTTTGGTTGAATATTTTGTGCTTCTTCTCAAGTCCACTTGCAAAGATTTTCCAGGATTTTTGAATTTCTGTCTCTCTATGTAGTAGAAGTCAGACTTCTTTGAATTTAACATGTGTTTCAATTCACTAACTGTTGACAACTTTGCAGGCATAACACAAGAAAGTGGAAAAAATGCAGCAAAAAAAGTATGCACTTTTTTTTTTCAAACTGGCATCTCATGGCCCCAAGCATACAAAAATTTGTCGGGATTTTCCATTCTTGAAAGTACACCACCTTTACAATGACGGTTATCTTTGTCAATCAACTGAGTCCTAACATCTATGTCTCTTGACTGCGTGCTCTCCATGCTGACAGGTTGGAGGCGGAGGTGGAAGAAGCCAGACTCCAGACGCAGAAAGAGATGCTGAAAGGCATTGAGGAGGCCAAGGTATGCTTGCCGCTTTCATGTCAACCATCTAATAGCACCGTTACATGTCGTATCTGCCCATGCATCTGACTGTTTCTCTTGACTACGGACTATGATGTGATTGAAGTTTTGGAAGACTAGTCCAAGAATGATGAAATGGCCCTGTATGTTTCTGCATCAAATGGGAAATATGCCTGCATTTATCAGTGTCATTTATTGAAAGTGCATTGTCATCATGAGATATGTGGGTAAATTTGGGTGGGGGGGGGGGGGGGAGTTGGAGGGGATGGTCTGGCTGTGACTCTATTATTGATTGGCAGTTTGAACTCTTCAGTGCAAACAAACTCATGCATATTAACAATATCTCTGCATGAAATCAACAAATGTCATTCCAGAGTAGAAAACGTGCAAGTAGATTTTGCCTGTACTTCAATTCAATACAGGCAGTGTTACCTCTTTTCTTAACGGGGCACCACATATTCTTTCTAGGGTATGTGTTCTCAAGGCGAGAGCATGCTTGCCTGGACTTCGCGACTGGGTAGGCCCTTTTCAGGGCAAAAGCCCTGGTCAAAGCCAAAGCAGGGTTAAGCCTTCTACCACCAAACTCTCTACTGCCATAGAAGCCTTCAAAGATTTCCTCTTTTCTCAAGTTACAAATCAACTGTTTCTGATTTGTGTAAATCTCAGTAATTTTACAGGTGCAGGTAGTCACATTCATTTACCCTTGTGTCTCTGTTGCTTACAGAAAGCTGCCCAGCAAGAGTTGGACACGCAGAGGAGAAACTTTGAGCGGAAGATCAAGGAGTTGGAGAATGAATTGGTGAGATTATGGTTGGACACACTCTGTCATGAGTCATGATAGACTTTCTGACTCTGTGCGTGTGTCTGCATACTTGGACGTAGGGAGGGGATGCTATAGTGTATTGAAAACTTATGCACATGTAGAAATGTTTTGTACGAACACAACAATGCAGTTACTTTCATATATCAATAAAATTCAAGATATGAGCTGATTAGGCAATATTGTAATTACACCTGATTATAGATTGTTATATTTATAACTGCTTGAAAATGCAATCAGCCCATAGTGAGTGATCAAGAAATATTTATGCAGTTACGAAGTCACAGGGAGATAATTGTCTTAGTTTTTAGAACCTTGATATCTTTGTAAACTACTTGCAGTAATACTTTGTCATGTACTGTAATCATGTCAGTGACTGAAGTTTTTTTTCCTTTTCCAGTATACCTATTTTATTGCAAAGCCTAATGCCAGATACGGGTATTTATTTGCAAACTTTTGACATATATCTGCTTTTTTTAGGGGGGGGGGGGGAGGGGGGAGAGGGATAGCACATTAGCAGGGCTCGACACTAACGCTGGCCCGGTGGCCCGGGGCCACCAAAAACGCACGTCGGGCCACCAAAATTTTAGAAATGATGATTTTGGTGGCCTGATCGGGCCACCAAAAAAGGTCGGATGTTTGCCTTTGGGCCACCAAAAATAAAAGTTAGTGTGGAGCCCTGACATTAGTCATGCAAAAATTGGGATTACACAATACAACAAAGATAACAAGCACCAGTCAAAGGCTTATTTGCTTATGTTGATGGCAACTTTTCAACACATCTTAACTACGACCACAGAAAAACCAGTCGATGCTTGGCCACCGGAAGGAGGACAGCTACAAACAGAAGGCTGACAGCAAAGTGGAACAACTGCAGCAAGAAAACAGGGTCAGTTTGTCCAACATTTTGTCTCACTCATTTCACTACTTCCACCAATTTGGGGTATAGCCACAATGCAACATACTATTGTAGAGTCCTGTCACAGATGCACTGTGGGATAGCTCGGTAATGTCGCTTGCTGTTGTCTAGCTCGCGTCACTGTCTGCATACCGATGCAATGCAATCAAAGTGTGCATTTTGTTCATTACTGCTCTTGTCCTATGTTTCAGTCTGGCGTAATTAAGGAATGCAAGTCATGTTTTCAATTTGACTGGTTTTTGGCCATTAACCCAGGGATGCCAGTTTTCCGGCAATAGCCGGAATTCCGGCTTTTTCATATTTTGGTGTCCAATTTCCGGCTTCGTGATATTTCCGTCTGTGGGGGAAAGCTGGAAAACACAAGAAAGAATAAAAGAAAGAAAGAAAGAAAAACGAAAAAATATGATCATCTAAACTTACGGGACATTCACTTTCACGATTTCCGTAGTATGTTTCGCATATACTTGGGCATGAGAATATCACAAAACGACTGTCATGCAAAACTAGCGCGATGTTGCTGCTGCTAGCTGGGCCATGGGACATGCAACACGTGCGATGATAGCGATCGAACAGTGTGTGGTGTTTCTATGCGATGTACTATATGTGAGGTCGCGATGCATGAATCATACTGCGCTCTCACTATAGCTACAGCGCTGAGACGGTGTGGTGAGTCGATTGAGTCAGCTGAACGAAGCAAAACTACGGATTTTACGGCACTAGGACTTCTTTATTTTTGCTACAAATTCTTTTTTTTTCTAGAATACGACCACATTATTGTCTGGAAAACGTTATACCAGCACGTGTGATCGCGATCGAACAACGTGTGGTGTTTCTAGGCGATGTACTATACTGCGGTGCATGGATCATGCTGCGCTCTCGCTGTAGCTACAGCGCTGAGAGAGTATGGTGAGTCGATCGAGTTAGCTGAACGAAGCAAAACTACGGAGTTTACGGCACTAGGACTTCTTTATTTTTGCTACAAACCCATTTCTCTGGATTAGATTTGAGGGAAGAAGAGCCCTCAGAAATGCTCAGATTGCACCAGAGAGCATCTAAGAACCCCAGAGCTTCCAGGGCCCTTGAGCGGGCCCTGGACCCCGGCCGAAGGGACTTCACACTTCGCGCTCATGATGTGCGCTTCGCGCACATCAGTTTCGTTCACAAAAAAAAATTCCGGCCCAAGAGCAATTTGCCACTGGCATCCCTGATTAACCCGTTGAGGATGGTTTGATTTAGCTACAACACGCATTTCCCATAGATACCTGCCCGAGTATACTCGGGACTCGTCCTTGATGGGTTAAAGTCGAGGGTTGTCATTGCGATGCTGCAATTTGCTGGTCACATGATGATAAGCTAAGAAATCTTCGAAAAAAAAAAACCCGTAATGAAAGACGTGACCTGGGTTTGTTGCTTGACAAACTTTAAATCACAGTGCTTCTTCCACCACTTATCCTGGTCATGAATACAAACACTCTTTGTGCGCTGGTTGGGTTTGTAGCAAGATGCAACACAGACCAGATATAACCTTGCTACCGCGACATCCAACAATGCATCTGAAACAGGACGGGCCGGGAAGCATGAGAAGATTTGCGGAAATGGTAATACAGATTAGAATTGAAACACAAAATCAGCTTTAGATGTTTTCGTAGATAAAAGTGTGGGACTTGTTAGAGGATTTATCATCATTGTAAAAATATGATTTGTCATTTGATGATTGTGCCGCAGCAGTGAGGTACCCAATTTTGCTTACAAGCAACTTTGTTCAGTACTCAGACATTGCATTATGCCTTTTTCACTTGCTGATGTTGGTGCCAATATTAGATTATCATTAAAAAATGGGTGGGGCAGAATGTCCGGACCTTCTCATACATTGTAGCTGTGTGCAGTGCAACAAAATTTATTGCATTGTATTGGGGCAACGGGACATGAAACGGTGTTGCAACTGATTGACAAACTGCCCAACAGCAACGTAAATAAATGCTGAATTGATCAGTGTTTTAGTAGTAGCCATGATAAAAAAATCATAGGCGTACTGTACATACTCGAGCAGGATTTGAACCTACGACCCCCTAATCTCCGGACAAGCGTCATCCATTAGACCACCAAGCTTCAGCCCGACAGCAAGTGTTGTTATGTACGCCCACAATTTTTTGTCATGGCTACTACTAAAGCACTGATCAATTCAGTGCTTATTTACATCGATGTAGGGCAGATCATCAATCAGTTGCAATGAAAACATCTCGACGGAAGAATTCCATGAATTTGAATAATAAAAGCAGTACCCGCTGCATGCTGTAAGGATTAGAACCAACACTTGCTGTCGGGCTAAAGCTCGATGGTCTAGTGGAGATGACGCCTGTCCGGTGATCAGTAGGTTGTGGGTTCGAATCCTGCTCAAATACGTATGCCCATGATTTTTCATCATGGCTGCCACTAAAACACTGATCAATTCAGTGCTTATTTACGTTGATATAGGGCAATTTGTCTGTCATTCAGTCGCAATGAAAATATCTCAATGGAAGAATTTCGTGAATTTGAATGAATCGGTGTTGTTTGTATTGCCATGATTTTTTGCAGATGTTGAAGCAAGAGCTGGAGTCAAGCAGGAGGCGGATGGAGCTAGAGGCTCAGGCCGCCCGCCGGGCGCTGGAGACGGGGAGCACCCACCAGATGCGGATCCTTCGGGAGCTGGAGAAGGAAAAAGGGCGGCTGATGAGGAGCGTGGAGAAGCTTCAGGCAGCCCAGAGGGAGCGGAGGCAGAGGAGGGAGAAAGGCCTGGCTAGAGTTGGTAGGTTGAGTAGTTGAGGGCATGATGCCAGGCAGGGTTGCACACTGACCCATTTATAAATGGTTATACCTTTTTGTATTGTAATTTTGGATTTTTTTTTTATGGTCATATGAAAGCCAAAGCAAGCACTTGACATTTATACTATGACAAGCTGCAATGCAATTGATTAACTTGTTTACGTGTTTGTGTGTCACACCTACTTGTTTTAAATTTTTTTGTTTATTCGTTTTTTTCTCAATCATCATGATCCTGTAGCTTTAACATGTTTCATCCGCAGATTCAGCGCTAAAGCACAGGCGAGACTTGCTGCAGCTGTCCATGTGGCTGCAAGAAGCCAACAACATCAGTGCCAAACTTGGGAGAAACATGGTGAGTCTGCATCATTGTGTCACCATGGCGATGAGAGCACAATGCCCTCCTCTCTGCCAGCATTCTTACCTCCGGGCACACTCCACCCCCTCTAAACCTTCCAAACCTCCCTGCCAAAATTTTTGCCAAGGTGATTTTTCCTCCCATAACATATGTCGTTTACACTGTGCAAATGCTGCACCGATGGTAAATTCCACCCTCGTTCAGTGCTAGATGACATGAAATGCCCCCTTGAAACTTCCACTCTAGTAACTTCATGTGAGTTTGATGTCATGACACAAACACTTCATACCCCCCACACCACACACTCACACACACGCACACACACACACACACTCACTCACTCACAATTACACTTCTCCTCTTCAACCTTAAAGGACAAGTCCACCTTCATATACATAAGGATTGAGAGAATGCGGCAATATTAGTAGAACACATCAGTGAAAGTTTGAGGAAAATTGGACAATCCGTTCAAAAGTTATGAATATTTTAAGTATCTGCGCAGTCACCGCTGGAAAAGAAGACTACTACAGTATATGATGTCACATGCGTACAACTATATAAGGAAAATAAAAAGAGAATTTCACAAAACTTTACTTTTTGAATAAAGTGCACAGTTCTTCGACTTGCTACTGACATATGTTAAGGGTAATATGATTCCCCCTGCCTTCTGAAAGAGAGAAGTCGAGTGTTGTTTTGTTATGGGAGAAAAATGGAAGTATGTTGAATTCTCTTTATTCTTTCTTTATATCGTTGTACTCATGTGACATCACAAGCTATAGTAGCCTGTTCATCCAGCTGTGACTGATCAGAAACTTCAAAAATTCATAACTTTTGAACGGATTATCCGATTTTGCTCAAACTCTCACTGTTGTGTTCTACTAATATTGCTGCGTTCACTCAACCCACATGTCTATGAAGGTGAACTTGTCCTTTAATGTCTCTACTTTGACGAGGTGGTACGACAATACAGATATTCTCACATCTTAAAGCCTGCCACAATACAGCTACTTTCACACCTTCATTTGAGAAACATCAATTTCCTCCTGCCAGCCAATGTTCAGCCAAGTAAAATCAACTATAGTATTGGCATACTGACCACTTGGCATGTCCTGATGGTGTACTTTCCACCCCCTTAACTTTTCTATAGCCCCTCAATATTGGGTTGTTATAAACTATGGTTACACTATCAGAACCCCTGAACATTTTTATAAATGTGTGCCTCCTTTCCCTTCTTCCTTGCAATATATTTTACTGGTTATGTGCTCTTTTATGACATGGTATGGCAACAGAAGTTGTGAGGATTTGAAGAAAAAGAAAAAGATGAAGATAACAAATCTATCGTCTTATGATGCGGCTCATGCAGATAATCCATCAACAAGATACCTTAAACCTCACATGTTGATTTTTCCCCCAACCCTCAGGCATGCAGTCCAAATAAGATAAGTCCATTTGAGGTGTGTGCTTAAAGGAATAGTATAGTATTGGTGAAGACAAGGATTGGGCTTTTAACATTTTGTGAGATACCAAGAAACCACGTATGAAATGATACAGAGCATAGCATTCTAAGAGGAATTCAAAGTTTGTGTGATAAAAATCGGTTTTGGAATGGCTGAAACAGCAAAAAAGTAAACATAATGATCCTTATAAAAGTTGGGTCCCACCTTTCATTAGGATTGCTCTGTTTTTGGATATCTCAGCCGTTTCAATAGCAATTTTCATCAAATAAACATGTGTCATTGAATCCCTCTTGGAATTACAGGTCCTGTCATATCTCATAAGAGGTTTCTCATGATCTCACAAAAGAATGTTAGTAACCTTAAGTTAGGTCTCGACCAGAACCAAATGATCTCTGAAAAGCTGCGCTTTCTGTCTCCATTTCAGATCTTCAGCAGACATGATGAAGAAACATCAGCAGTCAATGCCTCAGTGTCAAAGGTCACTGTCAGAGTCAATGACACAAGGCAAGGGTTGATGACCTTTTGGTCGTTGGATGTCTTTGAGGAGAAGTTACTTCAGATGAGGGAGGCCTTCCAAGTAAGCATATTCAGTTCTTTGGATTATTTGAAGAGTTTGTTCGCAAAAACCGATAAGTCCATATTTGCCAAGTAGAGATATTTGCGATTAAAGGTCAAGAAAATTAAAGAGAATAATAAGCAAATTGTTGCTTCTTTTGACCATAACTTCAAAAATGTACCTTTATATGTAGTGACCAATATATCATTCAAATGGTATTATTTTGTACTTTATGACAGAGACCGTACTTCAAAATCTTCAAAAATGGACTTATCGGTTTTTGCGAACAAACTCTTCATATATTCTTCAGTCACCTTTGATTAAAATCACATTATCTGACATCACAGTACTCTGATGAAGTTGTAATTAATTGTAATTAATTATTTGGCTGCTGAATCAGAAACATGATACTTGTCATTAAATCAAAAATTATACAACTTTACTTCTTCCTTCAAATGAATGAATTCTTGCATCAAGTTGTTTTTATTGCAACTGTTGGACAGATTGCCTTACATTGACATAAATGTAAGCACCAATTAATCAGTGTTTTAGCAGAAGCCATGACTTTAAAAAAAAACCCTTTTTGTTATCATGACTACAACTAAAACACTGATTAATTGATGCTAAATTGTTATTTCTGGCAAACTATGAATATTTACATTCTTCTGTTTGCCTGTCAATTACTGAAAGTTCTTTGTGCAGACAGAATCATCATGATACGGGTGACTTTGACCAGTCTGCTCTTTTTCTGTTACCAGGGCAACTGTAGCAGCCGGGAGATAGATCGGATTTTCTCTGCCGAGGCTGGACAGTGGGAAAAAGACTTCAAGCTGCATTCACCCATTGCGCACAGACAGTGAGTACATATATGTGACCCTGCATCACAAAACCAACAAAAAGTCGCCATAAATTAGGAATAGTGTAGAAGAAGAATAGCTCTTTTCAGAAAATATGAAAAACCCAAGATTGATTAGGTTGACCCGTTTCACCTTTTTTGAGTCCTCGCATAAGAAATCAGGGGGTGCGACTTTTTGTAGGTTTTGTGATGCACGGTCACATATATGTGACGTGTCCCCACAAAAGCCATATAATGTCAGGAATAATTTTTATTCATTTTTTATTTATTTATTTATTTATTTATTTATTTATTTATTTATTTATTTATTTATTTATTTATTTATTTATTTATTTATTTATTTATTATTATTTTTATTATTATTATTATTTTTTTGGGGGGGAGGGGGGTTCAGATATAAATTGACCAGATGGTAAGATTTAAATCGATACATTATTTGCCTGTATTGTGTCATTGTGAGGGAATATAAAAAGCCAAAATTTAGAATCAGATAAACCTATTTTACTTCCTTTCATGATTTTATTTGAGTAACGTCATCATGGGACACCTCATATAAACATAATGTAGCTATATCTATATCTACAATCTGTCTAGCTGTATATGTTATTGGTTTTATTATACTCGTTGCTGTTATTATGATGATTATTATTATTATCATTGTTGTTGTTATCATTGTCATTGTTGAGTACAGCACTCTTTAATTCTATTCAAAGTAATGGACTAACTAATGCCTTACTGGACCTGACATTTTACCTTTGCTCAACTAAACTATTGAAATATGTGTATGGGACGTTAAGGGGTATTCTAACTTTCAAATCGAGGCCTTGTGTTCAATTCCTACCAAGTACTTTCTTTTTTGGGCAAGATATTCTTACTCACGATGTCCCTATACACCCAAGGTGTACACATGGTTATAGCTTGGTGGTAGAAACAATAAAAGCAGAGTCCTCTTGGAGAGAAGTGGCAGTGCTGAAGAGGCTTCCCTGGGTATACAAGACCATTTTGTCATCATTCTTGCTGTCACTTTTGTGTCCTCCTCTTGATAGCACGAGTAGCGAGCGTTCGTTTCCATCCGGTAGCACATCTTCCACGTCGTCCTCAAGGGCGTCAACATCCGCATCATCCTGTTCCTCCTCCCAGGGGCGTCTCCCTTCCGCGTTGGGCGACGCCCTGGACTGCATCACTACCTCCTGCCTCCGCCACCTTGAGACGTCCGTGATGAGACGAGGGGCAAAGGTCGGCGGGGATGAGCCGACCCTGGCGGACAGGACCATCCACTCCATGCATCGACTGCTAGTTGCCACGACAACCATTAGGGAGTGGGCGGGGAAGCGCGATGAGGCCTTCAAAAGACCTGGTACGAAGGACAACTGATGCCAATTTTACGTTAGAATGTTATTATGATATACAGTCTGTAGTGAAGTTACATGTAATGCAATCAAATGCTATGACATCAAGCGCTGTAAAAGTGGGAATTTTAGTGGTGTTGAAGTTTTTAGTGCATTTTATGCAACATGAAACTAGTGGGAAAAAAATCATGCAAATCATTTGTTTGTTATATGTAATGCTAACTTATATTTAATTTGGCAAAATTAAAAGCATGCATGATTCATCTTACCGAGCCAAGCATGAACATTTCTGCTTGTACAGCACTGCACTGTGCTATGCTGTATTGACTTTACAAAGAACATCCAGTCTCTCCTGAGAGGCTGGATATAATATACAACTGTATATAATATAATAATATGATATGAAGAGTTTTGAATAAGAAAAGCAGGTAGTGCTATTTTAATTTTTTTTTTTTTCTAAAGTAAGGTCATCATCAAATAGAGAAATTTTAAATCTTTTCACTGTTAACGCACTGCGCATAATAAGAAATATTCTTGAAGATATCATTAAAAGTATCACATGTGTTTTGTAACTATTTTCTTTGTTTTTCAGCAGCTACAATTTCAAATATCTCAAGTTGATAAAATGGATGTATCAGATTTTTGCATTTAAACTCTTCACATTTTCGTGTACTTTTTGTGCTGCTGAACCAGGAGGCTCCATCGATGTCGAGGCCTTTGTTCTTCAGGCCGCCACGTCCGCTGACCTCCTGACCAGCTTGACCGGTGTCTGGTCATCCCTGGTCCGCAGAATGGACGCGGACAGGCAGGAGGAGCGCCCCTGCTCGCCAAACTCTGACCAGAGCTTGGCCCAGCCCCTTGAAAGTTGCGGTCAGGAGCTGACCACCCAGGTTTACGAATTACTCCAGGTACGCACCTTCTCCAAGTCAGCCTTTCCGTCTTTTTCGAGAAGAATGATTAACCCCCTGAAGAAAGACAAGAAAGGCTATTGAATTGAATTGAAGGGGATTATTTATTATCAAACTTGGCAGCCCAGTGGGTGAATAGTGTGATCTACATGGAGTTTAACTGGCCTATTAACCTTAAAAATATATCCGACCCCAATTTGTTTTACATGTGGTTGTCAAAATTGTGTATGATCATGCTGCAGTCACAATCAAATTTGCTATGCAGAAAACCTGAAAGTGTTTCAGACTGTTTCCTTTCATAAGATACGTGGTTCGTGTGGTTTCAGAGAGAGTTTGATAACCTGGAGCCGTACTTGGCCATGAAGCTCTCGCAGGAGGTCTACGGTGTCAGCTGAAAGTTGAATAAAAAAGATTCATATTCAATCTAACTGTGCGCCTCCAAAAAGTTTGTAGGAGCCAAAGTGGTCCTCGGGTTGAAAAAAGTTGAAAAGCCTGGTTCTAGAGTATCTAACCAAGTTGGAGTTTTACCTTTTTGTTTTGTTTTGTTGTGTTTTTTTGTTGGTTTTTTTCGTGAGCACGCCCAGTGCCACATGTTTGGGTGATATCAGCATCTATAATGTTGTTGCATATCTCGCTCAGTGAAACATATGCATCTTGTATGCATTTTCCATTTTAAAAAAACACACAAAATAAATAGAAAGAAAACAAGATGCCCTACCTACCCCAGTTTCAGTGGTGTTCATTGGTTCCTTACTCTAATACAGTGCATTTTTTAGACCATATTGCTACATGTACATCGAGTCTTTTTCACTTCAAATGTCCTGACTTGCCAAAAGTGACTTTTATTCTTTGTGATACTCTTCCCTCTTCCTATCTGCAATGGGATTGGAAGAAAGAATATGATGGTGAATGATGAACCTATCAAGAGTTTTGTGAAAATTATTTCATATTCACTGACAGCAGTCACAGCTCAAATTAACTCCAATTGAGTGCTATTTTGCCCAAACCCTCCCTTGCACGCTGGCCCCGTTACCATTTCTGCCGAGAACTTGTGAAAATCACATCCCTTGAATATCACATCATTTGAAACATAGAGAGAGGTATGCTCTGATATATTACGTAAGATATTAAGCTTTCATTTTTTTTTTTTCTTTTCAAAGTGAAGTGTCACATTTGTCACCCAACTGCCCTTACCTTGTACAAATTGTGTCTTTTTCGGCTCTGGGAATTGTGATTTAATCTTGGCATTGTAGTAAAGGGCGCATTGCTCTTTTAGTCACCGACGCTGATATATAGTGATTTTAAATATTAAAATAAAAGGTTTGTTCATCACACATATGGATGTTATTCTCGAATTCAGTGGATTTCTGTAGGTAATTTGACTATTGTCCAAAAATTTGTCCTAGCAAATCTTTATGTTAGCTGACTATGGAGAGGTGGTGTTAGTGTAGCTTAAGAAGTATATACCATCTAGTTTCTACCAATATTCATCTTTAGGGCTGGATACGAATGAAATGTGCATGATAGCATTGTTAGAGAATCTTAGCATTGTCTGAAAATAGGCCTGAACCAATCCTGGCTAGCGATTAGACTTGGCATAGTAATGTTAATTCGGCAAACTGTCCGATCCGTCCACGCGATGCGGTGCGTTGCAAAATTATGACAGGCTTAATGAGCCCCAAGTGATTCAATTACTTCCCTTTTAACTCGATTACTGGTCGGCGAAAATTTAATCAACTCGCTTGTTAAGGCGCTCAGGAGATGGAGTGGTGGTGCTGCACGTTGAGGGTTTTGACGAACGTGAAACAACAACGCGGTCTGGTGTAGTACTTACCTCAGTACCCGTTTAATTAAGTCACCAAGAGTGTCATCTAATTTGTTTTCTCCTTCACCTGCGTCTTGCAGTGCAGCAATACTAACACCAGCACCACCACTACTACCACCACCACATGAAGGCCTTGGGAAATGAGAATTATACTTTTCAATTTTAAATCCAACTCATTACAATGATACTCACAGATCAATGTCCAATTTTCGTTTTAGTATTTTGGACACATTTTTTGAATTTTCCCTCCTTTCATTTAGTATCAATATCCAGTAAAGCTCTTCAATCTTCTTTTCCTTTCACATGTATGTACTTTAGCGCCAGATGTGAGAAAAATACTTTGAAAAGAGTGCTTTTAATACATATATGATGTTAAAAAGATATTTGTGTCCATTGGACTAATAAGTGACACTTCATAGACCATTATTGGCCTGCACCCATAAATGTTTTCAATATCACTCGATGGGTCTTGCTGAAAACCCAAGACCTGTAAAACCAGAAACTCTTGCAAATTTCGTGAGGAACCATGATTTGCGAAGTTGAAATACGTGCAACATCTTATGTGTACACTATCCAGTGCATGTAGTATACTCATATATTTTTTTTTTCTTGGCTGGTAATTTGTGACAATTTCATGCTCCAGAAAAGGCTGTCGGCTCCAATTTGCAAAAGTTTTTATGCCAGGAATGCTTCTGGTTTGGCAGTCACTCATGCATCATGTCAACTTCCTTCGTCTGTGGAGTCAGTGGCAATGTTGGAGACTGAGTTCAATACATTTACCGTACAGTTGTCAGAAGAAGAAAACTTTTAAGGAGAGCAATGTTTCTAACTTCCTGTGATGTTGAGGTGTAAATTTTCTTCAATTTGTCTCCCTCTACAAATGAAATTTGTAAGATCGCAACTGCTGATCTGTAATTTAACAAACATGTCGGAAAAAAGGAACCACGGGACTCGAACCTGTCATCTCCTGCAGATGACTGGTTCAAGTCCAGTGGTTCTGTGGTTCCTTTTTTCCGACATGTAAGTGAGTTAAATTACAGATCAGCAGTTGCGATCTTACAAATTTCATTCATAGAGGGAGACAAATTGAAGAAAATTCACACCTCAACCTTCCCCCCTCTGATTAATATTCTCTTGCTTCCTGTGATGTTGTCAGTTTGGAGAAACATTTTGTCACCCACAAAGCAAACTATGATCAGCGAAGGAAGTACCTAACTAGTTAGTACGTCTTTAACCCTTTCACTGCCGTGAACTTTACAGTGGTATACAATACAATGGAGTTTTCTGTCCCAGTCAACAATCAAAGCACACAGGGGGTTAAGTGGCATGGATGTTGCTGATATGCCATTCTGACACCTTAAAGAGTAAATGAAAGAAGAGAAGGTAAATGCCAGCAGAACATGCTAGAAATTACCGTACATATGAGCATGGCTCTCTTATCAGGTCAAATCACTTACACTGATGCCTACCGGTCCTGATGTGGCTAGATAACTGAGGTCGGACTGTTTGTTTGTTTGTTTGTTTATTTTGTTTTAGTCACAGAGTTATAAAGCTCGGTATCAGGTGAGAGATTGTTTTTCAGAGAGGCTGTGTACATGTGATTTACTCATCAATGTTGTTGTTTGACCAGCAGAGTATGAGGAGTAACCATGGCGACGGGAGACAGGCAGCTGGTCAGGTGGAGAAGAGCCTAGCCTTCCTCAGCAGACTCCTGGGGGAGCTCTGCTTCCTGACGGACACGCCCTGCTGGGCCATCGGAGACGGGGATGAGAACGAGAAGGCAGATCAGGTGAGGGCGCGGGGGATTTATGGCAGTTACCTCCCTTGGCAATTACCCCAGATGCTTCCCCCGACCCTGACCCTAATCCTAATTCTGAGCCTAATCCTAACCCTAACCCAAACTCTAACCAGTATTTTTATTTTTATTTATTTATTTTTTTTTTTTGGGGGGGGGGGGGAGGTACATGTGTAATTGACCTTGGGGGTAGTTGTCTTGATATGGGTGCGGGAGATGGTGCACAAAGTGAAGTGACTGTGGTACAGATCCCTTGAATGATTTTCCCCTATGCAAGAAGTGGCTAACAAGAGGCAGTTTGAAATTGCCTTCCAAATAATAAAAAGATGAACGAATAGTGAAATGTGATGTAATGAACAACAAAGTTACATAAAACAAAAATAGAAACAGAACAATTTTTCATAAACAAAAATGGATTTAGTTTGCTTTTTTTTCCCTCTTGAATTTGATTTTCGGGGCTATCATTAATGTAGTGTTGCCTGGTCTCATTGATTCTGCGGGAAACTCCCCCCCCCCCAAAAAAAAAAAAAAAAAAAAAAAATAATAATAATAATAAAAAGATTAACAAATAAAAGAATAAAAACAGCCAGCAATTTTATATTCATGTCCTATTGAGATAACATAAAAGCCTTCCTAATTTGGGAATCATTTCTGCAGATTGAGATACATGTAACACACAAGTATCTCTCTGACTGCTCTTACATGGACTTTCATCTTTAAAAATTTGCAGCTCTGTGTTTGGCTCGTGATACCGGTAAAATTTAGAAATTATCCCCTCTTCCTCATGCTTTTGTAATTTGCATGGTCTTGCACTTGACATTGTAGAAGTAATCTACAATTTGGCAAGTTCTCTTCAGGAGTTTCTACAATATCGGTACATAGCTGTCTCCTTCAAAAAAAAAAAGGATATTTCAAAGTTTTTAAAAGCTAAAGCTATCATCTTGTTCTTTGATTTCACTAGGAGAAATTTACCATCTTCCATTTTGTTTGAAAACATTTACTTCAGTTCATGCGTTCATTGAAATGTTTCTTCCAAAAAGTGTTACTGCTTGAATGAAGATTGTAATGATGATTCAGATGACAATAATGCTAAATGTGAGGAGGAGGAGGAGGAGAGCAGTGATAACTATGATGATGATTGCTGTAGTAATTGCTGTCGATTGTGGTGTTTGGGGTGTTATTTTCATTAATCTACCGTATTCACCGGCGATGAGGCCACAACGACGGATAAGCGGCACCCCAACTTTGGTGATGAAAAACAGGAAAAAAAGAATTCAGAGGGATTTTGTTCTGATCAAAACTTAATTACCTTTCTATGTTATTCTTTTTTGTGAGAAACTTTGTTATTTATATGTGTTTGCACTGGTTTTCTAACTATAACAATCGGCACATTGCAAAATCTCATACATGATTATGTTTGTCCGTTAGGAAAGTGATACTCTTTAGTTGGAAAGATAATACAGTAATTTGCTTGTGCTGGCGTATGAGCCTCACCCCGAGCTTTAATTTTGCTAAAACTGGTGCGGCCTTATCGCCGGCGAGTACGGTATTCATTTTGTCAATCCAGTTGTTTTTACTCTGAGAAAGCAAGTGAGGTCAGAGTGCTGTCTAGAGATCAATTAATGGGCAAAACAAATACTGTTTTCCAATTCTGATTTTCCCAAAGGTTGACACGAGGCTGAAGCAGGGCTTTCTGGAAGGGGCCGACGTTTTTGTTGACAAGACCATCCAAGAAAGCCTCACCGCCATTGGCCAGCTTGAGATCCAGCTGCGTTCTGCCCTCCAAGATCATAATCTTAAAGGGGTAAGTCTCAATGGAGCTCCACATTTGTTCATGCCGCTTAAAGGGACTGTACAGTACTGGTTGAGGTGGGGATTCAGCTTTATAACATTCCCAAGTGAGATAAGAAGAAGCCTCTTATGAAATATGAAAGAGCATGTAATTTTAAGAAGGATTCAACATTTATTTGATGAAAATTGGTTTTCAAATGGCTGAGATATCCCAAAAAGTGATCATAATAAAAGGCGACAGGCCACGATCTCTAGGTTAGGATCTCTTTGTTTCGCCTTGTTTTTGGTTATCTCAGCCATTTCAAAACCGATTTTAATCAAATATACTTTTGATACCCTTTAGAATTGCATGCTCATTGACATCTCATAGAGTGGTTTCTGAATATCTTGCAAAACGTTAAAAACTAAATCCTCACCTCAACAAGAACTGTACACACCCTTTAAATATATTAAAGCAAGCGTTGGATGGGGAGACATAAATCTCTTGCATGTGCAGACTGACAATGCATCTTCAGTATAAACAAAAAATATGTTTTGTGATATGACAATGATTATGACATTGATTGTCGGATGATTATGTTTTCAGTGATTGTGATGAGCACGACTTTGATGATTGTGCATTTGACCATGATTATGGTGATTATAAGGATGATGACGATGATGATGGTGTTGATGGTGGCGATGACGATGGTGATGATATTGGTGATGGTATTGATGATGATGGTGACGATGATGTGTGATTACTGACATCAGAGAGAAAACAACTAAGATTTGCCCATAATTGCAAAATGTTGAGTACGCATTGCTTTTCACATTAGTACACAAAGTCAAACACAGACATACCAAGTCAGATTTATGATTGCAACATGAACACTTTATGAATGAGGAGTAAGGTAACGTAGAGTAAAATATGTGTTTATGTTGTGTATTTGATTAGCTCTATTCAATTTCTTTAATGTAATAATATCTTTTGTTTTTCATTCTCTTTTAGCTATTTTTCACAATTTTTTCTCGCCATGACACTGACTTTGGATTTAAGACTATGATGTGCTTTAAGAGTTGTGGATCCTTTTTTTTTTATACCTTGATATCACAACATAAAAAAGTACATATGTACTTTTACACTTCAGTGACAGCCCTCACCACTGCAAAAGTGGTCAGACTGTTTTTTTCGGGCAAGGGAAACGCTTTTTGGGTCAAATCCTAATAAGGGAGTTCACGGCCAAAAGGTGCCGAGTGCCGTAGAGTCGCCCGAAACAAGGGACAGCCCCTGGATTCGCTTGGCCGGGTGAATGGACCCGACACCTGATAAACCAATCGTGCCGCTGCGACACACCGCATTTGATTACACTTCTTCTTGTCTGATTTATTGGCCTATTTGTGTGGTTTCTCTATTTTGCCTGGATACTCCTCTGTCTTCTTCCAGCGAGGTCTGTGGTACAATGTAGCTAGCTAGGGATCTTTTCAGCACCCTGTTTCAGTTTGTATAGATCTCTCACTTTTCTCTTTCCATCTCTCTCCCTCTACCCTGTCTCTTTATCTTTATCTTGATCTCCTTTATCTCTCACTTTACTACTTTCTCTTTCTCTTTTTCTTGTCTGTCAGTCCCGTCCCCCTCTTCTTCTTTTTTTTTTTTTTTTTTTGTTTTTGTTGCCTGGGCATTATATCTGCAATATAACCTTATCCATCTACACTTCAATAGTATTTGTATTTGGCAAACTAGATAGATAGATGAGTAAATACATACATAGAGACAGTAGGTGAGATAAACTGTTCATCTGTGTAAGTACATAGATGGCTGAATTTGAAGCTCATTTTGGCAAGGTAGTTCACATGCTGAGGTACGTGAAACTTTGCAGATAATGAGATTGACACAGAATTTGATTTGGCGGTATCTGTGCTCATGAGTGACCGTCAAAGCAGGATGAATTATGGGATTGATTTTTTTGCGTTACATCTGGAAAAGCCTGGTCTTAGTTTGTGTTGATGTGATTCACAAGTGAGCATATTTCTTACTTCAAACCTTTTCAAATATTTGTTCACATCATATGTGACCGCCCGACTCAAGACCCACAAAAAGTCACAGATTATGATTTTCTGTAATGGACCAAAATATGTCTTTTTCGTTGGCAAACTTTTCGAGTTCGTCTTACCTGGGAGAATAACATTTTTTCTACCTACTGTCAAAATTAGATGACGTAATCAAAACAAAACTGAAATCAAGATATGAGCAGCTTTTGTGGACCATATCTTTTTGGACAGGGGTGTTGCTTTCACTATGAAATAGAACTTGTTTCCATTGACACTGCTGCACAGCATACCTGAGTGACCCTTTTCTTAGAAACAGCACCTCCTAACTCTCTCTTATTTTAATCGCTTTTTGAATGGGTTAGAATAGTTCAATTTCAACAAGTTATTCATTTTAAAGTTTACAGCTACTCTTTTACACGATGTAGAAAAGTCACTTTTGGCCTACCCATGTATTTTGTTGGTTTTGAGCTAGAAGGTCACATGTCCTTTTTTTCCATTTTTTCCAAGTCAGCACAACATAACTTATTGTCTCTGTCCAAGTATGGGATTTACTTTCACTTTTAAGAGAGAAAGAGGCAGGTGGAATATTCTTCCTATTCTCTGCAAATGTTGGCGTAGAAGTGCAGCGCGACCCCGACGTGGCCGTCCACGCCAAACGGCACAAGGTGAATGACTTCCGTGATTCTAGCATTCTATCAGCCAGATAAACAAACATTGCTTCACGTTCATTCTCCAATTCCTTTCGATGAGGATTGGTAGGGAGCGCTCAAGCTACCTACCAGATGTCCATCCATTAACCCCTCCTCCCCCCGATGTCACCGTCCATCCAACTCTAATCACTCCAAAGTTCATCTGATGAGATGGAGAGAAAAGGAGGGAAAAAGAGTAAATGGGGGGGGGGGGGGGAAAAATCTGAATATTTTAGATAGCTATCTGCCCAATCTAATTTGATGTGGGAATTGGAAGTTGGAGAGGCACTGCAGTCTTCTTTCCGAGTGTGAGTGCGAGCAGTACCCTCATGGTGTTCAAATTCTCATTTTGGTGGTTAATTTCCTCCTGTCCGTCATCACCTTCCGCCACGGTTCGAGCGCCTCTTCCCAGCTCAATCAGAGAGACCACTGTCCGCATCCTCCCTCCTTACCCGGATGGGTTTCCGCGGGGATGGTTGCTCCAATCAGCTTCCATAGCTGCAATTGCAGTGGAGAACAAAGTATGCCAGATACACTGAAACAAATTTATAAGAAAAAAAAATAAAGCTGAATCAGAGAGACCACTGTCCGTATCCTCCCTCCTTGCCGGATGGGTTTCCATGGCAATGGTTGCTCCAGTAAGTATCCAGAGCTGCAAAGGAGTGGAAAATAACCATGTCAGATACATGGAAACAAAATTGCTTCAGGTAAAAACAAAACAAAACAAAACAACAATCCCTGCCCTCACAACCCCCCCCCCCCCAAAAAAAAAAAAACCCTCTGTTTCAAGAAGCAACACAAATTACACTCGGTAACATGACTTTCCCCTAGCTGTGGTTGCGCTAAAAATGTGGACTGTGAAAATTGAGCACATCACAGACAAAACATATGGAAGAATGTACAAGTACAATAGTAGTGCCTGAAAGGGACATTTTCAAAAAGCTAACATAATGTGGACAAACCGACTATTAAACTGTTGCTCAAAAGAGCAAAATAATTAATGTATTTTCATTGATCAAGACATTACCAAGTCATAGAACCAGAGGGCATAGCAGAGCAAGATTGATTAGAAGATGGTGCCATGGTAAAAAAAAAAATAAAATGTACTTGAAAGACGCACACAATACTTGTAGATTATTATACTTTAGAGCATCTGCATTAACAAGGAAGAAATTGTGATTTTCGTATTAATATATGAAAGAGATAATAAAAAAAAGTATGTTTGGGTCAGTCTCAGTGGTCGCGCCTTTCACACCATATATTTGCTATGTATGGCAATGGATTATGTATTAGGACACATTTAGCACTACAGAGCTGCCTGCAAAACTGTATCAGGTGAGTTAAGAATCTAGTTCAAGGGCTGTCTTTGCTATGACTTTCAACTTCAAGTGTAAACATGCACCCTTAAATTATCGTGAACCTTCCCCCGCCCCCGCAAAGAAAAAGATTCAAATGCAGTAGGGGGCTAAAGGGGGGGGGGGGGAGGATGGGGAATAAGTCAGCACCACAAATAGAGAGAGTTGAAGAAGTTCTGTTGGTAACCTTGGATCTGTGGCGATGCTGCGGTGGACCACTATATTATGAGCACGCACGTAATGAGCCCTGCAAAATGAGTTCTGTACGGGGAGAAAAGAGAAAGAAGAGAGAGAGAAAGGGACAGACAGCCAATTTGAGAGGGGAGGAAGAGAGAGAGAGAGAGAGAAAGAGCAGTAAGAGATTGGAGGGGTAAAGCACCAATATGCTAGAACCATTCCTTCCAACCTTGCGAGTGTTGCTTTCATTCTGTCCCTGAGTTTTGATTGGCCCAGTATTTTTCTCTCCCTGCATCTCTGGACACTACCTGCCTCTTCAACTTTGTGTCACTGCAGCTGTGTGTTGTGGTTGTGATAAGGTGTGACCGGCCTAAAGGGAAATTCTAAGAAATAATAAATAATAGTAGTAATAATAATGATGATAATAATAATAATGATAATGATAATAATAATAATAATAATAATAATAATAATAATAATAATAATAGGAATGATAATATTAATAATAATAATAAGAAGAAGAAGAAGAAGAAGAAGAATGAGAATAATAATAATAATAATAATGATAATAATAATGATAATAATAATAATAATAATAATAATCTGGTTTTGTATAGCACATTTCACACTTGCTAAGTATCTCAATGCGCTTTACAGACTATTATTACCCCAGTCAATAGATACATTATTTCTAACCAGCACTCTCTCCACTCCCTGGGGAGTTGAGAGTGAGCACTCTGATACAGTGATTAGTATTATTATTATGTTGGTATGTCTGAAAACAGAAATATCAGAGAAGTAGGTACAAACTTGTAAGTGAAAATTTGGGATAAACTTGTAAGTGAAAATTTGGGATAAAATCACACACACTAAAAAGTTATTCAAGAGTTACAACTGGAGTAAAACAAAGAGTTTTAGAGTAAGACAAATATGAAGCTCTTTATTATATTGGTGTTGAGCAGCTCCCAGTTTGTTTTGTACAAAAAATGAATTCTAATTTGCATTGTTATCAAATATTTGGGGACAGACAGAATTTATTTGCTGAGGAGGACATGAAAAAATGTAATTAATCTTATTTTTAACTAATAACAGGTCTGAAGAAAAATTGTATCTCCAGATTAAAAAAAAAATGAAAATGTACGACTTTTCGTTGGCAAACTGAATGGAGGCCTGCTCATCACTTACAATTTATCTTTCTCTCTAACCTTTAAAGGTATTGTTTACCATTAGGAGCAATGATTTAAACAATGTTTTAGTTATCACATTTGATGCAAATATGTAGGTCAGTTTTATCGCAAAACATGCTACCAACTAAAAAATTAGCAATAAAACCTGAAATATAAGGAGATATCACAATTTTTCTCAATAAACCGTAACTGTAGATGGTTAAGTATAGAAACAATTTCATTATAATAATTGTTCACATTTTGTTTATTTAACAATTTACTTAACATTGATTATACTGGTTCGAGTTTTTACATTGGTTGTTTCTATCCCTTACTCACATTTTAAATCTATTTTGAGGCACTAAAGCTGGGTTTTTGTTTCATCTGCAAATGGTAAATAATGCCTGTAAGTTAATGACTTTTTTGCATGTCCAGTTTTTTGCTCCCAAATTGTCACTGATCTGTCTGTGATTTATCTGTTTTCATAAAGCAACATCATTTTATCTGGATGAACTTTCCTTTAAGTCTGAATAAATTATGTTCACTTTACAAGTGTATAGACTGTATGTGGTTATCTTGTCTATTCAGTCACTTCTGGAAAACTAGATACCTTGAAAACAATTTTCCAGCTACAGTTGGTCTGTTTTGTTTTTGCTATGCCAGTTCTGCTTTAGGCGGTTAGTACTATGCCTTGTAGTTTGCAATTTTCTGTTCCACTATTGTCCTCTTAATTATTCTTTCTTGGATGGAGAGTGGGGAAGCAACACTGAGACCTGAATCCATAACCATGCATGTGGCCATTCACTGAAACCTAACCACAGCATCTGCATCCATATTGTATTAACAGCTCTCCATGATTATGTTAAAGGCATATAATTTACCATTTGCAGATGAAACAAAAACCCAGCATTAGTGCTTCAAAATAGTTCTAAAATCTGAGTTAGGGATAGAAACAACCAATGTAAAAATTTGAATCAGTATAAGTGATGTTTAGTACTGTTAACTATACAAAACGTGAACAATACAGTATACAGTGTAGTTATGATAAAAATGTTTCCAGACTAAACCATCTAGAGTTATGGTTTAATGAGAAAAATTGTGATATCTCCTTATAAATATTGTAGTCCTTATTGCAAAGATTTCATAAGGTAGGATGTTTTGTGATACAACTGACCTACACATACACCTGTATATGCATCAAAACTTACTGAAAAGTGATATCTGGAACATTTTCTAAATCACTGCTCCCAAAGGTAATCTGGACCTTTAATGTGAAGCTAAAAAAAAAAGGACTTTAAGTATACCCATCTTGTTGGAGTGATCTTTGCGCATTCTGAAAATGAAGGTTACTGAAATATAATCACATAAAGATTTTAATGCTTTATTTCATGATATTGTTCCTTTGTTAAGGTAAATAAGATGATTTTCCCAGTTAAGTTTAATATGAGAAATTAATAAATCATGTGTATGAAATCCAAAGCATGAACATAATGTACATGCAGTACATATCAATGTTGTCTGTCAAAATATATCTGTAACGTGCATCTAAAATGTATGGCATGTTGAGAAAAAGATAGAGCAATAAAGTTTTTTTGGTCTTTTTTTAAAGAGAAATAAAATAGAGGTATCATGTCTGTAATATGAGGTGTGATATGTGAATAAAACTGATATACTGTAGACCAAAGTTTAGAAAAGGATCCTGCGCATTATGTATGTTAGTACCCGCAGAGTTACATACAGCTCCAGTAACCGTTCTTGATTTGATTTAATAAATGGCTGCACACAAAATTGGATACGCTTCCCCGCTCCGCCACCGTGCGAGGAGACGGAAATGAGGCATAAAATGTGTTTAGCTTCTTTCTTTTTTTTCCCCCCAAACTGACTACCAGTGGCGACCCATTTTCACAAGTGCTACCCCCTTTTTTTAGTATATGCTTTGTATTTATAGCTTTTTATTTTTAACCAGAAATACTGCAGGGAAAATGGTCATAATTTCATGCAGCAGTGCAGAAGTTATCATTTATGTGCATGTGTGATTACATGTAGTTGTTTCCTGCAAAAACCTTTGCATAGTTTTTCAATCAAAATCAAAATCAAAATCAGATCACAAAAGGAGAGCTCTGCATATTTATGTTTTTCATTTCAGTGATTATTATTAAACCCGTTGAGGAAAAATTGATTTTGATGTAAGTATAACAAACGTTTCCCAGACACCTGCGTGAGTATACTCGGGACTAGTCTTCAAGGGGTTTTAAAATTAAGAAGCAGCAACAGCTGTAAATTAGAAGAAGAAATCATTTTTTTTTTTAAATGTATGTAGACTATTGTGTATAATGTAGACCTGGATATGACAGAGTAAGGGTATCATTGGATGAAAAAAAAAATGATGATAATAATCACATATCAGTACCACATTGTTGTCTCACAATCATTGATCTGACAACATTACTTTGATCTACACCATATTCTAACGTTTGTTACTGTTAATGGAAAGTGTAGGGCTTGAGTACCATTGCAAGGTTTCATTGTCTTCACTCTGCAAAATGACACTGAAGATATGGCCTACAGTAGGTTACAGTTGCATTTCTTCCTTGGGACTTATGTTTGATAACAAAACTGCCCATGATCTTCAAGTACAAAGCCATGAATTGTAGAAATTAAATTCCCTGTTCATGATTTGGATTGCTATAGTTAGCATCTTTGAAGTTGACTTCACCTCGCTATACACACCTTGGCAGTAGAACCAAGGCGTATACATGTAGATCTAAAACCACTCAGCCCCTACTGGTATTGCCCACATGTATGAAGAAGCCTCACTGCTTCCCCCCCCCCCCCCCTCGCCCTTTGGCGCCACTATGCACCACCTTTGGCGGTGCTAGCCCACGCCACCGGCGCTGGGAAGTTGTTTTTTGCCAATTACGATGACAAATGGCTCAATTACATGGCTTGTAAGGCAGTGCTATAATTACTCTTTGTTCCCGATGATCCATGATGATCAAATTCATTAGAGATCCGCAACCAATTAGGCTGTGGTGCCACTACATTGCCCCATCTCCTCCATCATGCCCCCCTACAGCGGATGGAAAACACCCACAATGCCCTGTTCAATTAGCCTTCATTCAAGGCACACCAGAAAGTTTCTTCTTTTTCTTTTTTGTATCTAACATAGCTGTGAAGATTCAGTTAAATTGTTTCACAGATAATAAAAAGTTATATCAGCATTGTACCACATCACTTTGAAAGGCATGACTCAGAAGTTGTGATGTCACAATCGTATACAAATCATTTCTGTGACCATCACAAAGTTACTAAATATTTACAATATACTGCAGCATGTTTGATTGCTACACAAGTACTTTTTATAGTTTGGCTTTGCAATCTTACCAGACAATGTCTCATCAGAGTTTATATAGTAGTACACCAGAAAGTACTCTCTTGTGTCAGTTTTATGTTTAAATCTGTGAAGGAACCCCTAAGAAGAGTTGTGCAATGTAATACTGGTCAACAAGACTTTACTAGAATGTGAGAATGAGAAAGATGGGATCCATGGTTTTCCCTGACCAACAGTGTAACAGAATATAAATAAACATTCTCCCTCCCCCACGGCAAGCCCCCAAGTTTGCTGTGTTCTTCTTAGGTGATCTGGTACCGCTATTCATTACAAGTTCATCTCATCTCTTTTTTTGTCACTTGGCATGCTTTCTAACTTTCAACAGATGATTTCACCATCAAAACAGCTGTCCCCATATTTGATGTTATCAATGTGCTGTATTTCAAGATGAGTGACTCTGTACTGATATGTTCTCATTGTGCATAATTTTCATATGCAAAATAGCGACAAATTCTGATCAGAACAGTCCTTTTCTTGTCACCTGTCATTACAACACATTTTTTGTCACTGCAGATGCAGTTTAAGATGATTTTTACCTTCAGTGCAAGCTACAAAGTATTTAGATGTTATCATTGTTGTGTGGATTAGTAAATACTCTAATCAGGCTTCCAAGAGCCTTCTTCTCTTTATAGCCGCCCCCCCCCCCCCCCATATATATATTTTTAAAATGAGTCATTGACTGTGACCCTTGATGACCCAAGGGTAATAGCAGATGGACCTTCCCCTCCTTCCACCCCTCCTTGTTAACGGAGGCAGGTGGAAGAGTGGCCACCTGTTTAAGTAACTGAGTGGAGGAGGTGTTCGCACGCCACAGAAGCTCAGCTGGGTGCTTAAAGAGGAAATTCACTTTTATCGAGTGCCATCTCTAGCATAATGTTTGGGCCTTTAGGACAGTGGTATGATTTAAAGGTCCTGTTTACCTTTTGGAACATTGATTTAAAAAATGTTTAAGATATCACATCTGATGCATACAATGTAGGTCTGTTGTATCACAAAACATCCTACCATATGAATTTACGCACTAAAGCCTAAAATGTATATAAAGGAGGTGTATTAATCATATTTTTCTCATTAAACCATGACTGTAGACGGTTTAGTCTGGCAACATTTTTATCATAAAGTTGTTTGCATTTTGTATATTTCACAATACTTAACATTGATTATACTGGCTCAAATTTTTACATCAGTTGGTTGTTTCTATTCCTAACTCATATTTTAGAACTATTTTGAAGCACTAATGCTGAGATTTTGTTTCATCTGCAAATGGATATTATGCCTTTAATCTTTTAGCTCCAAGAGGTTTCGGGCACTGTCTATTCACACTTATGGAAACGGTAGGTCCACCTCATCATGTAGGAGATTAGAGGAAACCAAAATCCAAAGAGCAATGTGGATTGAGTGAAAGCAGCAATGTTATACGAACACATCAGTGAAAGTTTGAGGAAAATCTGACAATCGATGCAAAAGTTATCAATCTTTAAAGTTTTGGTGTTGTAATGACTGGATAATTGGAGACTACTTCTGTTTAATGCATCATGTGTGGACAACAATATAAAGAAAATATAAAGAAAATTCAACACACTTTTACTTTCCTACCTTAATGAAAGAGCACTGGACTTACCTCTTTCAGAAAGCAGGGGGAATGATATTACCCATGACATATGTGAGTAACAAGTTGATGGAGTGTGTTAATTTCATGAAAAATGAATTTTTGTGGAATTCTTCTTTTATTTTCTTTATATTGTTGTCCACACATGACGTCATAAACTCTAGTTGTCTTCTTATCCAGTCATTACAACAACAAAACACTAAAAATTCATAACGTTTGCATCGATTTAGTCTGATCTTTCTCAAACTTTCACTGATTTGTTCTGCTGATGTTGCTGCTTTCACTCAATCCACACTGCTCTTTGGGTTTTGGTTTCCTTTAAATTAGAGCAGGATGTTACTGAAATGATATGACCCAGGCAGAGAAAGATTCACAAGTTTTGAAACACTTACGTACACTGTGTGTGTTTGTGTGTGTCTGTGTGTGCATATTTCTGACATTGGGCCGGATATACTGTAAAACGAGGAATTTTCACGTGCACTTTAATTTCGCGAATTTCGCTAGCGCCAAGATTCGCGAAATTAAAATGCACGCGAAAGTCCTTGTTTACACTATTTGCATTGAACGCCAGTGGCTCTTCGCGAAAATTTCATGCCACGAAAAAGGCTGTCGGTTCCAATTCGCGAAAAATTCATGCCGCGAATATATCATGTTTTACAGTAACTGATACTGTAAGTTTAAAACCAGGAACATTTTTGGCATTTGTGAAACTTCTGCAAATTACAGCCAACAGCCTTTTTCACAGCATGAAACTTTCGCAAAATTTCGTGTGTGTGGCTACTTGCATTCAATGCATTGTATAGACAAAAAACAAACAATTCAATTCAATTCAATTTGTTTATTTCCATTTCAATCACAATAAAACAACATGAAGCATTCGGTGTTACAGATGAACATAAACAACAATGGCATGTAAAAGAAACCACAACAACAACATCAGAATTACAGTCATGAATTGTTCCAGAATACAAAAGGCAACAAGTAAAATGGAAAATGGTGTACGTCATAAAAAGCCAATAAGGCCTGTAGGCACGCATACACCGTTGTTACAAATCGTGTAGAATTGGAATCAAAGTTGTTTTCAAAAATCAGTTACTGTAGTTACTGTTTAATAGAGTGTATGTAAAAGTATAGTTTGCAGCATAAGTAGAAATCCTTAGCATGCAAATGTAGTTTGCAGAGATAAGACAAATTTGAAAGTTAATGCTTCTTTCTGATTGCTCCTGAATTTTTATGAGAAGCGTTATTTCAGCTTTAAGCGAGAGGGGTGATTAAAAAGTAAGAGCACTCCAAGCTAGTCACCCAAACCGGAGCTGGCACCTGACCTCCATCCCCGTTACTCCGCCAGTGAGAACAGCTGATAGAAGATCAGCCCCTCGTCGCCCCTCCAGGGTAACACTCCTCACCCCCTCTCCACCTGCCTTGGACATCCAGAGGAATTTCCAACTCGCCTCCTGAGATAAAAATATGTCTGAGGAACTCTGAGTAATTCGTCTTCATCCTGCATCAATCATGAAGGAGAGGAAAGAAAGAGAGACTGAAAGAATAGGAAAGGACATACCATTGTCTTGACTTCAACAAAAGATTAAAGGGATGATAAAGGTTTGGTTGAGATGGGGGATTCAGGTTTTCAAGGAATGATACAGATTTTGTGGAGATGGGGCTTCAGGTTTCCTGAGTTTTTTGATGATTATTTTTTGAGATGATGAGAATTAACCTCTTATGACATAATATTTTGAAAGAGCGTAGAATTCTGGTAGGAATTCAAAGTCCATTTGATGAAAATTTGTTTGTAAATGGTTGAGATATCCAAACCAAAGTGATCCATATAAAAAGTTAGATCCAACTTTTAACAGGACCACTTTGTTTTACTTTGTTGTAGGATATATCTTAGCCATTTCAAAACCAATTTTCATCAAATAAACTTTGAATTCCTCTTTAAGAATGGTATGCTCTTAAATAGTATTTCAAGTAAGTGGTTTCCAATTTTCTTGCAAAAAAAAAAGTTAAATCCTGAATCCCCATTTCAACCAAAACGGTACTATCCCTTTAAAGCAGAAAATGATGTTGAGATTAATCATAAACCCAGCTGATAAGAAGTGAAAGAGGGATGGAATGAGAGAGAGAGAGAGAGAGAGAGAGAGAGAGAGAGAGAGAGAGAGAGAGAGAGGATAGAAGAGAGAGATGGTTGAAGGTCTGGCTTTAAAGTCTTAATGCAATTGTCTGTTGTTGTTTTTTGAAAGAAACAGGCATAAAGGAAAGGATTATAATGCATGAGTACGTATAATGAAACATGCAAAAGAGACCTTTACAAAGAAGAGACCAGGTACATTTTGCTTGACTGGCCATACCTGTATTCTTAAGGTGTGTTTTGTTCAGCTGCGCTGTCTGTAAAACCCATTCCTCAAGGTCTAAATATAAATGAGGAAAAAATAAAAGAAAGCGACATTATTCCTTGTATGGGTTTGGTAGAGGATATGAGGTTGTATTTTATGTGGAGATGTTAGAGTTTTCCGCTAGATCAAAAAGCAGAGCTATGTACCTTAAATGAACCAAAAACCATGCAGTGAGAGGGCTGCTCACACGGATGCGAGTATGTGGTGCAGCAATTTGTGAGCGCTTTCTCCTTTAAAACTTTTGTTGTAGTGTTGGAGAAATGGGGAATGGGGGGGGGGAGCAAGGGAGGGTGGGTGTGTGTGGTAGAGGGGTCTACAATGTGTATCTCAGAGATTCTTTGGAGGAGGAGGACGAGGGGAGAATTAAGGAGACAAGACATGTGTCATCCGGTACCATTGTCACAGCCCAGCACGTTTCACCAGCTATCATGGGCTAATTTGATGAGTGGAAACTTGCCTGAGAGTTCGCTCGTGGGTCACGCCGCAGCTATCTTAAGTCCCACGGGCAATGCATATTATGATGACATCTCCAAAAACAATCCAGCGCATTGTGTAGACTGCTCCTGTCTCTTTCATTTTTGTCTTTTTTTCTCCCCCCCCCCCCCCCCCCCGATATTTTAAGTCCATCCTGTGACCGCTTGGGTGACCATTGCAACACTGCAAAGACCACTGGACAGAGAGGTCTTGTCCATGTTCGTGGCTGCACTTGACCGCTCTTTCCTTCTAGACACAGTGCATATATATGAGTTTGAGTGCATCCTTGAATACATATGTGCGGGTTTTGGTATACCTTGCTCTATATCATTCAAATGCCAAAAAATGAATTGCACACTTTGTTCTTTCTGAAACCTGCAGCAGTTTGAGATGTGTGTAACCATGATAACACCATTACCTATACTGTGCTACTGTGTGGTTATGTTGGATGGTGCATAGTGTGATTAGCCATTTAAATGGACTCATAAAATGTACATCGTATGCATATGAAACTTGTGAAATAACGCTGTGATAAAACAATTTTAGTTTGGTGATGACGAAAATGTGAACTGCGAAAAAAAAAATCCAGAAAGGTACACAGATAGTAGTATTGCAGTCTGAGAACATATCTGATCGTGGTTACTGCATACATAATGTTTTATAATCAATTTACTGATTTAAGTAGAGAAGCACTCTGAGAGTGCAGACCTCTGCCAAGTAGCTCATTTCCACCACTTTCTTGTTTTTCCATGGAGATCAGTGATTTCTACCCACTATGCATGCTGAAAGTATCCCGACTTCCAAATATACTGTAGAAGCCTATTGTTATGTCATCAATATCCAGTTGCGTGACGCACCTCACCCTAGCAGAAACTAGAGCACGCACTTTAGTGCATGTATGAAAACCTTGAAAATGCGCACTTTGAACTCCCAAGTCCATTGACCCTACCTACCAAAATATCAAAATGAAAATTCCCAGATCACTACCAAAACTTAATCATCTGTTCCTTGTGCCATTCTCAACATTACTTGTAAGTTTTATCTAAATCTGTTTAAAACTTTTTTGTTATTTATTGAGTTATTTTGCACACAAACAAACAAGCCAATGCCGATGAAAACATAACCTCCTCCCTTGGTGGAGTTAGTTATAACAAATTGGGCCATAGCAGTATCCACTGATCTTCTGTGTGAGAATGAATAGCATGCTGCTAATTGGGAAATATGGTTGCTAGAGAACAATTAATAATCACCTAGCATTCTGCCTACCCACTACTGAACAGGGACAACTCTTCAAGAGTAGATAATAATTATGTTCATTGTTGGATGCTTTCGGGACCCTTGATGTTCTTTTGTAATTTTCTTTTGTTTCTTTTTGTTTTGCCTATGCTCACCAACTTTTAAACGGTGATTGACCGCAGTTGATAGTGCCTTATACACACAGGCCTGACAATGAATAATGGTCCAACTTTCAAAATTCAAGCCCATCACAATTTTATAATCTAAAGTCTGTCGACTGAATTTACAGCCATCATACTTAATTTCTTTAAAAAAGTAAATATGATTTGTCGTTTTCATTTTGATGTTGGGTCTAGAGCAGAGCTCTAAAAGCCCCTTTCTAATCTCCTGATATCCCTATATTTTTTTCCCCTAGGTCTGCGTAGTGCAAATTGACATGAAATTCTGCTCTACAGTGTATCGAGAGCCATGCAAATTAGTATGCTTCTTTTCACCAAGGAAATGCGGAATCACAGCGCTTGAAATTGCTCTTTGGACCAGATTTTAAAAGTGCATCATGTAGTGACTCTGTCGACATCACTACAAAGTGGTTCCCTTTTTGATTGGACAATGTGTACACATTAAGCTGCAGGCTGCGCTAATTGGTCCAGCGTTTGCCAGGGGCCGGGTCTGGGTGTGACGTTTTATCGCGCCGGCAGCTGCCACGCGTGTTCCACGGAGTGACACAAAGTGATGCAAATATGTCAGCCAGCGTCGGTGGTAATGGGAAGAGAGCGGCCGCACAGATGGGAGGGCGACAGAGACTGGAAGAGAAGAGAAGAGACAGAAGGAGAGAGGAAGGGGGGGGGGGGGTCACAGGTAATCAAAGCTGAAAGGCAGGTGTGATGATGGTAAAATGGTTTAGGTCAACAGAACAGAAGGTATGCGGAAAAAAGAAAGTTTGGAACATGACAGACAAAAAAAAATCCAGCTCCCCCTCACCCCCCCCCCCAAACAAAAAGAAAGAAAAGAAAACAACTCATCAAACAGAGTGAGTAAATTGTCATGTGGAGGAATGCTACGACTGTAGGCAATACAAGAAGTATATTTGCGTCTTTGCCTGAATGAGATTTTGGGCAAGTTCCAATTCAATTTGGTTGCCCAATAGAATGATTTAGTTTCCCACGTGGCGAGTGGGTATTATGTGGGCTCACAGCCCTTTGGGTGTGCAAAAGGCGGAGAAATGAATATTGAAAAATGAACAACAGAACCATCTATAAAGAGAGATGGAATAAATCCTGTCATAGATAACATACCACAAGAAAGGCTACTGAAAAAATATACACGTGCAACATCTTAAAGGCATAATTTACCATTTGCAGATGAAAGAAAAATCCAGCATTAGTACTATAAAATAGTTCGAAAATGTGAGTTAGAGAAAGAAACAATGATTATAAACATTTGAATCCGTATATAATCGATGATAAGTATTGTTGAATACACAAAATGTGAACAATTATAAATATATGTTTCCAGACTAAACCGTATACAGTTATGGTTTATTGAGAAAAATACTGATATCTCCTTATATTTTAGGTTTTATTGCAAAAATGTGTAGGATGTTTTGTGATACAACTGACCTACACATATATGCATCAAATGTGATATCTTGAAATTTTTTTAAATCACTGCTCCCAAAGGTAAACAGGACCTTTAAAGCAGAAAATGCTGTTGAGATAAAATCATAAACCCACCTGATAAGAAATGAAAGAGGATGCGTGTACTTGACTACACAGATGAAGCTAAATGGGACATCTGCAGAGAACAATACGTAAATGGGGATGGTAGAAGATAGCAAAGAAACTCACACTCACAATATACCATCTTGAATGTCTGATTCATGTGTCTTCTTTGTAGAGATAATTAAGGCAGAGACAGAGTAGTGGCAAGAGAGGGAGTGCTTTGGAGCTTTCGTTTCGCTGTAATCTGATCTACCCAAGCTCTTGATTGCTGAGCTGCAAGAAGGTGAAACCATATTTTTTGCGTAAGTTTTATCTCTACATGAATCTCCAATCAGCCATCGTGTGGATCAACACCCAAAACTGTTGCACAGGTTCATTTTATCGCTGCAACACTAATTTTACGAGCTCACACGTGTTGCTTTGCCGAGATGGCCACAGTTTTTTCCCTTTTCTCTTTAGTTTCTTTCTTTTCTGGCAAACAAACAAACAATCCTCACCCCACTCTACACATCAAAATGCCGTTGCCGTTATCTCGTCGGACAGATGCGTGGTGCGAAATCTAGACAGTCATCGTTCACCTGTGCCGCAGACTGTCAAGACGCGGCAAACGCAGAATGGCGCAACTGAGCGCCGATCGGGCTTGGAAGGCATGGCAGATAGGTGCAGTCGCTGGCAATTATGTCCCGGGGCCAAACCGTTATCTCGGCAGGATGAGTGCACACAATTTAGATCACTTTTTCCCCCCTTCTGACTTCCTGCCATAGATCGATTTGTCATTAGGTGTTAAAGAGCTTCTTAAACCCATGCAGCGTGTTTCTCTTTGGTAGGTTTTTGAATGCTGTGATATTGGAAAAGGTTCAGCACATTAAGTGTTGCCACTAGAAGGCTTTGTGTGTTACAGGTACAAATTTACCTTCTGATTGACGCCTTTGGCATTAAGTAGTGCGTGGAGGGGGCCTTCAGTGCATTGTAATAGTTAGTGAAGCCACTAAGACGAAGTGGTCAGGATTTATGGGAAATTATGCTTTAAAATGCCAGAATGGTTTACTGAACTGAACATTAAAAGGAGCCATTGGTTTCAACGAGATATGTAGCTTCCACGATACAATTTGTACATGGTAGTGAACAATCTTGTCATAATAACTCAAACCTCATGATTACAGTGGTAATGAGAGTGTACAGTGACATGTGTACTGTTGACGTGACTGATATTTCAGATCATGATGCACTGTACATGTACGTAGATGTATGCAGCAATTAACCTTTTAATGTGTTTTTGCTCCCTTGTCGAATCAGACAGAACTTCGAATAAAATGCAAGCATTGAATGCATTTATGACCTAAATAATTGAAGGGTCCTATGAAGAATTCAATGTCAAACTTCAGTTGCATATTTCACACTTTTTTGTCCATTTCTTTTCAAGAGATACAGTTTTAATAGGTTGTGTAGTATTGGTAATTGTACATGTACAATGTATGAGAGTGTAGAATGATGTCCTTGTCAGCAATCGAATATTCAAGGTATGTCATCATTCAGAATTCCAAAAGAGAAACACACTTTAGAAAAACAGGGTTATCATACAGTATGTATGTACGCTTTTAAAAACATTGTAAACAGGTATTTTTCCTTTCTTCATGGATGTACAACATGCAATCTTAGAGAATTTAGGATGCAGTGGGTTAAATTATGAAGATGTTTACCTTTTGTGGATTTTTTTCCCCCTGTGGTCTCTCAGCTTCCCACAAGAAAGATCAAGCAGATGAAATAGCCCCTCCCTGAATAGACAGCCCTTAATCAAGCTTTCCTTAATCGAGTTATTCAAACGTGTTTAACCATTCTCTCACCGGTGTTGTGCCGTGGATCGCAAAGTTCCCTCCAAGCGGCAATTAGGCATTTTTCTCCCCCTTTTCCCGGCGCAAAACACTTTTCGACAGCCGCGGCCCCTGCTACTCTCATCAGCATTTCTGGAAAGCCCATTCTCATATGTTCCTCGCCAATCTCCCACATGACAAAATACATGGAAAAACACCATGGCAGCGTTTTTCATGGGGGGAGAGTTTCATATTTTGGGTGAAAGTTCAAGGCACCTCTGAAATTAATTTGCCAGGTTGTTAATTGGACTCTCGGGAGGGATTACTAAGAGGACTTAAGGCACGAGTCAACACCATCGCATATATTCGATATGATCGGTTTTGGCCAATCCTCCTGTAAGGATGTGGATTTAGCTTTCTAAACCCAAGGTTTAGATTTGTTGTAGAAGAACTCAGTACATAACAACAACAAAAGTTTCTCTTTCAAGCTACAGTGATTAAGGAGACGTTGCATGGCACAAATGTGGGTGTGAGAGAAAATTTAAAAAAAGAATTGGTGCAAGACGCAAACATACAAATTTTTAGTCACTTAACAGCTAAAAGGCATTGTAAACATAGACTTGTATAAAAATACATTTCTGTTGTTGTTGGTTTTTTTATTGGTGGTGGTGGTGGTGTTTTGACCTATACATGTAGCTGGTTCTTTTTATCCACACAGTATGGAAGTATAATGCCAAGTTTTTCCTCTTCTTTTTTTGTTTGAACTGAAGAAGTACAATACATTGTAGCTTGCTTCCATACATTCATCAGTCTCCAAAACTAATATTGCTATTATGTACACTGCTTGTCTGAATCAGGTTTTAAAAATATTTTGAAATTGGAAACACGGTACATACAAATAATCTCCATTTTGTGTACATCTTCAAATCTTTAGAGTAAATCATGCTTGCACACTAGAGGACTTCATTCTCTGTCTTTAGAATGGGGATTCACATGTACGTCTGATTTCTGTTGCTACCTTGTTTTAGCATTGAGACCATAAAAGGCAAAGATAGTTAAAAGATGCTCAGTTGTGTCTGCCAAACAAAGATGCCCTTCAACACAGTACAGTCAAATAATTTGAAAGAAATTTAAGGGGGGGGGGGGTGGGGTGCCATAATTGTATGTTAACATACATGTACAGTAAATCAAACTGCATCTGATAATGGCACTAAAACACGAACTAGTGTTTTAGTGCCATTTTTAGATGCAGTTTGATTTATTGTACATGTTTGACATCAAATACTCTCTGCTATCTTCACAAGCATTATGAAGAGACGAAAGGATTTTGCTACACTAATTAAGCAGAGCAGCAGTTGCAGCCTAGCTGAAATCAGCAGCTAGTATTTAAATAAAAATATTGACAGTGATAATGATTGTCACATGAGGTACACTGTATGGCAGCCACAAGTGGCACAGGTAAAGGCATGATGAGCAAGAAGTAAATACACGTATGGCATGAAAATATAGGAACATACACCATATATACAGAAACTTCAAGATTGGGCAACTCTCTCTCTCTCTCTCTGAGAGTAATTGAAACAAGTAAAACTGTTGGACATCTCCAGCGAGTAGCTCCCTCGGGAGGCCTCGTTCAACCAGGGATCCTCCACATCTGTATATATATGCATCAAGTTTCTGTTTGTTTGTGTGTTTGTTTGCTTTGTTTATATATTTCTTTAATAACTACAATGCCAACAATGCTGTATTCTACACGTATGTTCCTCTATGTTCCTCCAGGATTGGCTAGCTGGACTATTACCCTTACAATGTGCAGCCAAAAGCAGTACTCTTTTGTTCTAGATAACAAAAGTTGAGGATGTTGGTCTGGATATACACTTGTAAACCAGAACAATGTTAAGAATTTGTTTTCTATTCATACAATAATCCCAAAATGCAGTGTGGTGACTCCGGGCTGCAGGATAACACACTGTAAACCTGAACATATCACCATGAAGTTATTGCCCGATGTGAACAAACCATTGCTTCCCCTGCTGCGAAAGCTGTGTCCCATCATAGTGGTTCGCTCTCACTAGGACAGGCATTTAGAGGACCCTCAAACAAAGTGGGTCAGAGTCACACCCCTGTATCGAAAAGGCCTAGGAACCCAGCAATCTTCATTAGAGCCAGTGAAATACGGCTTGCAGAGTCATAAGACGCATTGATATGACGAGAAAACATAAATTATTTCGGACCATACTTGTCATGATGTCATGTAGTGGTTTGTGTCTAGTCGTGAGGATGTTTCAAATGTGTCAAATATGTCTCAGAGATATTGCTTTACTTGCGTGTGTGTGTGTGTGTGTGTGTGTGTGTGTGTGTGCGTGTGCATTGTGTATGACGATACCTGGTAATTGGATCTTTATACATGATGATGTGGGTGAAAGTTGGACCGGAAAAGAACCCTCAGTATCTCCCTTTCTGGCGTTGTTATTGTTGTTGTTTGCCAATATTAAAGATAGCTTTTTTTTTTCTTTTAAAGCTCACCATTCAGGAACATAACCTTATAATTCTCCAGAAAGAGGCAAAAAAATTGAAGAAATCACTTTAACAGTTTTTTTTTTTTTTTTTTTTTTTTTAACAAACAACTTCTCCATTATTCTGCTGACAACAGAAGGGGATGGGATGGGTAGATGCTCTGACACATCTGAGCGCCATTTATTAGGCAAGAGAGTATCTCTAGGACCACAATGTGAACAATATGGCTATTGACATACCGTATGTCCCTAAAAAATTACGACAGTATTCTCCACAATGAAACTTTAAAAGATACTGAATCAATCCAAATACAATTTCAGGGTATGAAACTAAGAACTTTACTACCCACATCTTACAGAAATCCCCATCCGATTTGCTTCAGTGGTCAAAGAGAAATGAGGAGTTTTGTCGAGCATGTCAGGAATCCCTTCCCTCCAAGTCCTGTCCATTGTTTTCACACATTATACAGTACTTTGCAAAAGCATCCAAGCGCTAAACTTGGAAGAATCAGGCCCATGGCATGCTTTATTTTACATTATTTGATAAGAAAGTTCTTTTCTTATGTACCTTCTGCTGTGTAATTCCTAACATATATTGTAATATATATGTATCTTTACATTTTACAAGCTGCATGTACATAATTGTACATACAACGTATGTATACTGTGTGTTATATTATCTTTACATCATCTTTGCATGCATCTTTCAGTTGAAGTTATTTACCAAGAAGGTTAAATTTATTTGTTTCTTCATCATGACTTGAAATCATTGTTATTTTATTAGAGTACTGTAATATCTACTTGAATAAATGGTTATGATTGTAAACATACATGTACATGTGCAATTCAGCCTTTTGCTGCCAGACAAGATTTGGGGGAAAATTGTATTGAATTGAATTGAATTGACTTGAATTTGTAAGCCAGTTCGGGGTTCCAGTTTGCGCACGAGCAGAAAAAGGTCATATGTACTGAGAGACAGGTTGGTTTTTAAATTCACTGAGATTTCAAACACCAGTGATGCAATTATTCATGTAATCCTTACTAATGGTGCCTGTTCAGTACATCCACCTGACAGCAAGCCTGGCATTTGGCAATGTTAACAGAAAAACATTGTTAATGCATTCAATACAGCACAATGAAAAGGATGCTTCCCAAAGTGTTAATTGACTGACCATTCTAGTCACTTGATCTACAAGTACGCAGGTTCATTCTTTGTTTGAATACGAGTTCCATAAATCGCTATGTTGGGCAAACTGATGCCTTATGTTGCTTTGAATCGAGTGATATGCCTAACCAACTGAGAAAAATGAAAGGTCATTTGTACCCATGTGCACATGAGCTAATTCCGAACTGGCTTTAAATATTGAGCTTTCCTTCTTTCTCCTCTTGTCCCCAGGAGGTCAAGAGGCCCATTGAGCTGGTCCTTTCTCTCTCCACCTCGGCCAAGATCCTCCTCCACAAGTGCCAGGAGGCCCAGCTGGAGCTGGCCGGGACCCAGGGGGGCACCCAGGGGGACAGGCCCGGCCGGTACTTTGGCCAGAGCTACGCCCGGAGCCTGGGCCTGTCGGGCGAGGTTCAGGAACTGAGGGGCCAACTCAAGGAGCTCCACCACTGTCTGGTCAGCGGATGGAAAGGTGGGGACGAGCATCTTGAAGAAATTTTAAAGGGACAATTCCAGACCTTTTATAAATTGGAGTGAAACGAAAGAGCAAATTTTGACATGCACAGTCATCAATAGTAAACATTTGATCAAAATCAAATACAAGATTAAAGCAGCCTCAAATCACTTGTAAATAATTTCGCGAATAGCACCTGACTCACAAAATTCGCGGAAATAAAAACTTCACGAAATATTCAGCGTATACAGTATACAGCAAGTTGTATACAGTATACAGCAAGTTGTGAGGCAATAACATCTTAGCTCACTCATTGGCGTATTCATATTAACTATTCGAGAACTGTTGTATGAAAATTAGTGAAGCTTCAAAACTTCATTGCTTTCCTAATTTTTATCCAATTCTGATCAAATTTTCATTGTTGCACTTATCAAATTATACCCTTTCCTTCAAATTAACTTTTAACATATTACACGTATGTCCAACTTTGCCCTTTAAGTGTTTGTATTCACGTGACTCACATTCTTACTTTCTTATTCAGTTGGTCATTATTTGTCTGTCTGTATGTGTGTGTATCTTGTATCAATCTGTCTGTCCCTCAATTTATCTGTGTGCCCATCCCTCTGTCTTTCTGATCTTTCTATCACGCTCTATTAGTTTTCTTATCAACCTGATATCATTGTGATATAACAAATCTTACTAAAGAATCTGACTTTATCTGTGCACAGATGCTAATTTGTCAGAAAGCTGCTGTAATTATTTAGGAAGGGGGAAAAGATTACATATCAATCTTTAGAAACACATGCCAACACGAGCAACAATTTTGAAACAGTAGTCAGTCATTGAAGCACAAAAACCTCTTTAATTCTGTTTTATCAGCTTTTTCTCTAGTTGTTAGAGCCAATGTGAAAATATGATATACACTGCACTTTGAGATTTCAAACTGCAGTGTATGGTGTATTGTTTCACACATGAAATTTGTCAGACATTAAAGGGACTGTACAGTACTGGTTGAGGTAGGGATTCATGTTTTGAACATTCCTAAGTGAGATAATGAAAAGCCTCTTATGAAATATGAAAGAGCATGTAATTTTAAGAAGGATTCAACGTTTATTTGATGAAAATTGGTTTTCAAATGGCTGAGATATCCAAAAAAGTGCTAATAATAAAAGGCGACATTCCACAACTTTATTAGAATCTCTTTGTTTCACCTTGTTTTTGGATATCTCAGCCATTTCAAAACCGATTTTCATCGAATTAACTTTTGATACCCCTTAGAACTGCATGCTCTTTGACATCTCATAGAGTGGCTTCTGAATATCTCGCAAAATGTTAAAAGCTAAATCTACACCTTGACCAGAACTGTACACACCCTTTAATGCACCGTGTAGATGAGATGGTTTCATTCAATATTGTTTTTCAAACCTGCCAAGCATTCCTATTGTCATTGCAAAATCACACTTTGAAATAGATACTACATGACAGTCATTGAAATGCTTGCAAATCTTTTAAAACAGAAAATTGGATGTGAAGTGGCATGCTTTTCTGCTGATTTTTCACTACAAGGCCATCACTGCACGTAGCTTGGGCAATATTAGAAGTAACTACGTGTAAACCATTGGTTACTTTACACTATTGTTATGACAGTTAGATAGGCTGTTACCAGTAGTGATAAATGCGAGTGGTGATGTGTAGTTATGAATGAGAGCAAGATATTCGTCCTATGAGCACGGTATGCCAGAGTATCACTTTTGAGCATGTACGCACGTGGGTAGCAATCATGACATGAGCCTTGTAAACATTCCTATCCCACACTCCTCGTCATGTGTTGGTTGCGCTGGCATTGTCATCTCATCTCTCCCACTCACATTTCCCGCTCTTGCGTCAACGCCAGCCTTTGCTCCTTTCGGGCCGTGCAACTCAGTAACACCGCAGTCGTCCTCTCCCCACCCTCCCCCCACCCACCCCTTTCCTCCTCAGCATCACCACATACAAACCCAGCACAGTGACGTATGGGGTGTTCCGCCCTCCTCGCCGAGACCCTTTGGTAAACCCTTTGGCGACCAGCCCTGCCGCCAGACGTCATTTTGCCCCGTGTCAATCAATGTCGGGGGTTTGAATCGCAGACGAGAGCTATTAGTGGCATTTCAGCAGCCATTCATCCCACTAAGATCAAGCTGTCTGTCACGACGAGCTCGCTAAATCCTTCAGGGAAAAAAAAGGCAGCTAGCTATACCTCGTCTTCACCTCTACTTCTCTTCCTTTCTATCTCTCTCTACAACAACTACTACTACTTCTACTACTTCTACTTCTACTACTACTAGTACTACTACTACTACTACTACTACTTCTACTACTACTACTACTACTACTACTACTACTACTACTACTTCTACTACTACTAGTACTACTACTACTACTACTACTACTACTTCTACTACTACTACTACTACTACTACTACTACTACAACTACTACTACTTCTACTACTACTACTGCTATTATCTCTCTCTAATTATGCATTATAGCAGTTGCACTACGTAAAAATGATGTGATGTAAAGCGCTATGAAACAACTATAAAATACCTTGTGAGAGTGCTATACAGGGAAAAATTTTCCAACTCAAATTTGTTTAGCAATTTCAGCTGATGAACAATATTTCACATGGTATCCTGTACATTTCTATGGAAGAAAACTGCTACACAAAAGATAGTTTGTGTAGCAGTGGTGTAAAAGTGCCTAGCAAATTGCGATGCGATACCAGGAAAATTATTCCCTGCTATAGATGCAAATGTTATTATTCTGCTGTATTGTATTTTGTATTTTATTGTATTGTATTGTATTTGTATTAAAAGATATTATATTATTTTCTCATTCTCTTACGTATCCATGAGCACTTTTCTTCCTACAAGTTGTAACTCAAGCAACTCTGTATCTGATGTATATGTATTTTTTCTGTCTTTATCTTTATCTTTATTTTATGTACATGTATACCTGTTTTACATCTCCACCACTATCTCCCATTCCTAACGTAAGCATCTCTTTCTCATGTTCTCCTCTGTTCTTTCTTTCTTTCCCTCTCTCTGTTACTTATCAGAATTGATCTGTTCAAGATTTGCCCAAATACATAATAGGGCTAGTGACACAGCAATTTTGATTGGTTCATTAACTTTGAGATATTATGAATACATGTTTGTAAATACATAATGCCATCAAAAGTGGCATTCAATGTCTGTTCTTCTTACAACTGTAATTCATACGGCTCTTCTTGTAAAATCAATCTTGATAAATAAAAATCTTAATAAATAGAAACCTTGTAGGTAGTAGCTAATGAATATCAAATTCACAGAATTCAGAATGCACAAAATATTTACGTCAGTACTAGCTGAGGAGTCAATATGAAAAAGGATTCATTAGTTTCTGTATAGTGCTAAGCAGTATGATTTGTGGTACTGTACTTACAGGAATTTTGTGAGTCCTCTGATTTTCACAAGTTAGTGTTGTTAGTATACATGTGTCTTCTCCGAGGTAAGAAATCACTAACTTTTCTCTTGAAAAGGAATAACACCTATTTCTCAAAACATCATTGTGTTTCTCGAACATGAAGTCAGCCAATCGCAAATTTGTCTGGTGTCCGAATTTGCAAAATATTACAAGCGTTTGTGAAATACAAAGTGAATAGCGTACCCAATACCAAGGGGAAGAGAATTTGTATGTAGAGATTTTATTTGGTCTTAATCATGGAAGGTAGGAGGTTGTAACAAATTTAGGACTCTGGCCAAACATTTTGATGTGTATTGATGAATGCATCCTGTTGTTGTAGTTCCACTTACACCAATGAAAAAAGTGGAATCTCACCTGCTGTGGAGAAAACACATTCGAAAACTTTTACAATAGTTATTTACAATATCAAGTTAAGTGCTACATATACATATTTTTTCATTTCATTCGATATTCATTGCACTATATGAAAATCTCTTTTTTTCAAAGTGATTTTATTTCTGTCAACATTTTAGAAAGTACCTTTTAGGAAAGGTTTTTGGATATTTGGAAATTTATTGATGACCAACAGCGGAATGCAGAGGCTGCAAATGTTGGTGTACTTAGATTTGTTTATCTCAGTCCAAAGATGTGTAGCCAGCATCAACTCCTACACAACACATCTGTCTTTCTCCATCCTAGCCCACGCTGATGATTGTACCAACGCCGCTGTTAAATCATCACTTTGTGTTTGTATCGCAGGTTCCGACTTTGATCCTCTGAGTCTCCGCCTCCCCACTGAGGCCCTCCTGGCAGTGGCCAATCGCCTACCGCGAGCTGCCTCCACCCTGGAACTGCTGGGTAGCCATGGCAACGGATCCACCCTCTCCGATCTGTCCACAGCCTCCTCCGCGGACGGCTCGTGCCGCCCGACGGACCTCGTCCGCCTGGCCAGCCGACAGCTGGTCACCCACCTGAGGGCGCTGCAGGACTACGTGCGGGTCACCGTCAGGAGGTCGAGGGTCGCGACTGACGACTCAAGCACGTTGCCACGGCGAGGCAAGCATGTACGCTTTGCTGAGCATCTCAACAAGAAAGCTTTTATCTACAAGTATTCAAGTACATCGTCAGACACAGACTCCAGCTCAGTCTCCAACTAGGCGTGGTCTACGACCACACCCTGTGACTGCACCCCTTTGTCATCAGTCTTCCAAGGAGTATCTATATCATGATGCACCAGAGACAAGGGATCCCCTGCAGGTTTGCAGACTAAGTGTATCTGCCTCAACATGATGCAATTCTAGTTGAATTTTGATTGGTCTTGAAAGTGCATTTCTGCTGCAGCAGAAGTTTGAAATCAACTTCTCATGACTTTGAGGTGTATATGACCCATTAACTTGTTTCCAAATAAGCGTAAAGGTTATCGTTTGATTGGTCTAAACCTAATTGTGCTCTAGTCTGATCTGCAAGATCAGTGATGCACAAAGTGCCTTTAATAGCAGAGGCAGCAACATTGTATGACTGCATGTTGCTAATGCCAAACACACACACACACACACACACGCACACACACGCACACTCTGCCTTGAAAGCTGCTGTCCTTTGAGCAAAATATAATGGACAGTTAACAAACACGACTTGTGATAATAGCCCTGAGCTGTAGCCTATTGTTACCTAAATTCACGACTACACTTTGACACGATGTTCACACCATACACTGTATCTGAAAGGCGACAAATAAAGGGAGAATTTGACAGAGACCAAGGTAGTTGGTCCTCCAAAAGTAATGATAGCTCACTGCCACACCATCACTGCTGTCCCACTGACAGCAAAATGTGGTGTATTTCAGATATTTGACTTCATGGATTGCCATGGCAACTGATGCAAAGCTAATGACATCATTCGTTTTCCATATCCTTCAAAGACTGATGTTATGGTTAAACTCTTTTTGGTCACAATCCAAACCAAGTATTAGACCCCAAAGACTAAATATGACACATAAAATGTATTTATGCATCTGTTTTTCTTTTATTATACAGTGTGAACATGATTATCTACAGGTAGATATGAACTTATGTAAAAACAAACAAGGTAATTAGGAGCACCTTAGCAAAGATTTAGACTTTGTGTAGGGTAATGTAATGTATTGACAATGGTTTGTAAAAAGTTAAAGCTTGCATTTTATTTGGTGTAAATATCTAGTAATGTGTACATAAATGATGCAGCAAAGGAGTTGGTGTTTGGTGTCAGGTGTAGGTTATCAGAGTTCAGAGATATAGATCGTCTTCATTATAATCATCATTACTGGTATGATTTGGTACTACAGACTCAGTTATTTTGCCACATATTAGGCCAAGTGGTGTGTCGGGACTTGGAAGAACAAATATATGCAAAGGACGGTGTCTTCGTACAAACAATAAAGTACACTTGATATATTCATTGATCTCATATGCATGTACAATATTGTAAATACTGTAAAACTCAGTGGTGCAGATTTATACCATAAGTTATCACTAGCTAGTGACTGGGAGGTTCACATAGAAAGGGATGTCATATGTACATTGCTTATATAGTTGCATATATACCAAGTTTATTTGGGTCATCCAGTGTTGCCGCTTCAGGAATGCAGAAAGTCATTGGGACTCAGTCGCTACTTAAGTTCTTTTATCATGGACGTTATAGCCACAGAAGGGCATTATTGCTGTATAATGTATCAGTTAAGAAGTTGAGACCTTTTGATCTTCCATGAATAATGAAATGTGACATTTGTGACATGCTGATATTTCATTTAGATGCATTTGCCAAATATAGAGGCAGCAAGGCTTTAAATGCATTTCAAACAAGCTTATTTAATTCTATCCCCCCCCCTTTCTCCATAGTGATCAACGTATATCGGACATCTATCATATCAGTTCTTTAAAGAAAGTTTGACCTGTTTCGTACTTTTTCTAATTCCTGCTCTACATCACTTCTCCAGTGATTACATTTATACCTTACTAGCCTTTTGTATTTTCAAAAACAGTTCTGTAGCATCAGATTAGACTCTATTGTATTCATGTGGCAGTGTAGGTATTTAACAGAAAGAAACTAAATAATGTGTAGCATAGCAAAAGTCATGGATTGAAACATCAGCTTTAATAATAAACACATCATAGTTACCATTTGTGTTTTGCTGAATGAGATGCAAAATTGCCCGTAAGCAAAGAAATCTGAAATTTTCAAGGAAAACTGACTTTACAGTAGTGGTATAAAGACCCAACAAAGGGTCAGGGGTCAAACATGGCAAGCAACCAATGGCACAGCTTAACACGATATATGATGATTAAAACAAATCTAGGACAAGTTCAGCAATATGCTGTACAATTGGTCAAGGGTTATAAAAAATGAACACAGTTTTGATGTTAGGGGTCAAAGGTCATAGTATGGGTCAGTTTGGGTCACAAAGGCAGGCTAAAGACTCACTGTGTCCATAGGGATGTGATCAGTTGACACAGGCCTGAGTGACCATTTTGAGTCCAGTAAATATTGGAATGGCAGTTGAAAAAAAAAAAGATGTAAAAGATGTGATAGATTATTGTGACTGTGGTCCTCATTCACTGGTAGTCTTGAGTACTACCCCTTTTATGTCCCATTGAAAAACCAATCACTTGGTATTGTATACTATATAGTTGATTGCATGCACAATATACAGTATAAAAGCCTTCATTGCAAGACAAGATATTGTGATTACTGAAGATATGGAACGCAAGCCCTTACTGCAGTGTGGATCAGAAAATTTGACTGTGACTTCTCTAGATTATGGTGGTATTTTGTGTTGCATACAAATTATCACATGACTTGTAAGATAGAGGAAAATAGTTAATATCAGCAATGGATATGATGTGGTAATACTCTGAAACTCAAGCTGCTTGTAATGGATAATGACTAATGAGGTATACAATGTAGACTACATCTTCAATTATAACTCTTGCCCTTCAAAACATCAGGAAAAGATGAGATTTGTGGCAAATTCTCTTTTCAATTCAACTAACAGCATTTGGGGAAAGCAAATATTTATACAACAATTTTTCTTAATTGCAGTATTATACAAAAAAAAAAAAACCTTAATACACATACATGTAGTAAACTTGATTTGTTTACCCCACAATGATTGAAAATTGATATTGAAAAGATAAGGTTCAGAGGATTATATTCCATCATTTTATGCTCACTTAACAATTCTTAGTCACCATGGACATATAAATAATGTAATTCACATTGGTCTATGACATGCATATTATCTGAGTTGTAGGTAATGCTAATGAGTAGCATGCACAAGAACTGGTTACATATGTTATTTGGTTTTCCTCCCATGCAGTTTCTCGAACTGAATTACAGGTTTGTTGTCTAGGGCAAAGAGACTAGCATGTTACAGAAACAAAACCGCATGGCCCAGTTTTCAACAAATTCTTAGAAACAGGATAACCTAGTACTGGTCTGCTACTACCTACGCTAGACAGCAGATAACCAGATGAAGCAAAATTCCCCTCCCCCCAACCCCCGAAAGAAAAAGACTCGTAGTCATCCAAAGAGCGTACACATATATTTTACGATAAGTAAGATGTGAACAGAAGTCCACATTTGAAATCTAAGAATATTACTTTTTAAAAAGATATTGTAACAAAACAAAATATTGAATTATCAAATATTATCATGTCACTCAGAGTTCTAGTCAAGTTCAACCTCTGATGTCTATTCTTCTGTTGATACTTTTTCTCTTTGTACAATTAAGACCCCTTTCTTATGAAAAGAAAAAATACGGATACTTAATTGAATTTGACAAACATTAGTTAGTCCTATTGTGTAATTGACAACTGGGTTTATATATATAGATTTAGTCGATTAGATTGAAAACCACACTGCTGAAATAAGACATCCTCATCCAGAAATATTTTTCAGTTTAAGTGGGTTAATTTGGTATGAAAGAGGGCTGCCATCTTGAATCTAAAGATAGATTTTGATCGGTATTTGACAACTCTCATATCACTGAGATGGCTGTTAACCCGTTGAGGATGGTCTGATTTTGCTACAACACGCATTTCCCATAGACAGTTGTCAGAGTATACTGGGGACTCGTCCTCAACAGGTTAAAGAGATTTCCCCCGATCGCAGCGTTCCGGTGTGTTTGTGAGAACTGGGCCATGTCCACGGCATCAGCACAGGATTAGAACTGTGGGATTGGATTGCAATCGTCCAATTACCCCGGCTTGAGATTCCCAGCCGGGGACCCGTAATGAGTCGTAGTGAATGATGGGCCGCGAGTGATTGGCCGTTGGTGAGCAACCTACCCCCCATTGGATGTAATCCACTGCTGTGGTCAGCCAACTGACCACACAGATTCAGCAATCAAATGCATTGGATACCTTATGATACAAGTCCTGTATACAGATCTAGGATATATTTCTTCTCATCTTCTTCCCAACATCAATACCTTGTTAATCAGCCCTGCCCTTTTAAAAGCAAGATTACCAACATTTATTTTTAACTGTTGCGATTTGAGAGTAGATAGATTTTTTCTTCCTTTTTTTGTTTGTTTTTTGTGTTTTTTTTTTTGGGGGGGGGCGGTGTTCAAAAGTGTGCTTATCTTTCACAGTTTAAGTGTAGTGTAGTTTGTGGCCACAGACTAATACATGTACATTAGACGTAACACCAAACATCTCATCAGGTTTACCATAATTATTATTGACTGCATTAATGTCACTGTATAGAATTCTACTCTTTGTTAGTTTGTTGAAATTCAGCAATCATCTAGTGACATAGGACTTATGTTCACATTTCGTAGCTAGCTAGACAGCCATAATGCTGTTATGGTTAATATTGCTTAGATCCCTGTACAGCGTACATGTTTCATTGACCATTCTTCTGGTGTTTTCAATTATCAAATTACAACGTATATGCCAAATCCTTCAGGAATGGATTTTTCAATGACAAACTGCGTGATATACAGTTGTAAGCGCAGGACAATGGTGTACCCAGCTGACATTTTGACATTGCACAATAACACACCAGAAATCAAAGGGCCCTGGTAGACAAGCAACTTTCCATGTTTCTGTTGAAATCACGATAGGCTCATATGTATAAAAAAGAAAAAAAATTGTATTTCCTCTGGTATTAGACATCCAACCCCTTCATTTCTTATATTTCGTGGGTTTTTCATGAATACTCTGAGAAAATGCCAGCTGCTTATGCGTGCCATAGATTAACAAATCTGTATAGCTCTTGCACAATAATTGATATACTGTATATGTTAAAGACAGATCTCCATTGATATCATAATTAGGATGCAGTAATTGTTGATGACCACCCATGAACTCCAGTGCCAGAAAACGAAAACAAAACAAAACAAAACAGAAATTTTGATGAACACTTGATGCCTTACTGTCTATGTTTGTATATATTTGTATTGTACATATGATAAAAATGTATTAAGTACCTTGATACAATATGAAGACATCATTCATGAAGTTCTTCAAGAATTATTGGTCTAGCATGCCTAACACAACTGCATTAAGATTCCATTGAAGCAGTCACAAATCTAATGATGAAGAGTTCGCAGTAAGTCATCTTTCAAATGTTTCCTTGAGTGTCCTAGAATATGATACTGTAATGCAGTGATAAGCCATGGCATGTCACAGCGAAAGTTTGTGATATGTGTGTTGATAGGGCACTGTTTCCAGTAATCATGACATCGTGTGTAATTTGGTTTGAAGGATGACTGGGGGGAATCTTCGCCCCGAATAAATGGAGGCCAGCCCGGCAAAATGTTCCATCGTGTATTTTGTCATTGTCTCAGAGGAATGCCAGGTTGAAGTAATGATCGATGGGGAACCCCCCTTCCCCTTCTACCATACGATGCTTACCCCCATGAGTCCTGGCTCCCCCTAAGATGGAGATTACGGTAAGTTGTAAACAGATTATCGGCTGGATCAGGCTGGTTTGGATGCTGTGCCACACCGTGGATTTCTCCAAGTCAGTGCAGAGGGGATTAAGGAGGTAGAATGATTACTTCCTTCAGTACTGTCCCAGAAAGAGACTTTTTTCTTTCTTCTTTTTCTTTTCGTGGAGGAATAGTGGGTGCAATAGTCTCCAAAGCTAATTTGTCGGGATCAGTTGGTCCCCCCAAAATTTTATTTCCCCGTCCGGGACTCCATTGTGCGAGCTGGCAGGCGGAGGTCCGGTGCAAGTGTTGGATGCCATCCTTCGTCACCGTGGAGATACATCATCATCAGCGGAACCAGTGGAGGGGAGGGATGGAGGTGCACGGCCAGCACCGCCTGCCAACCGGGTCCACAGCCGGTGCCACAACCTCTCAGATGTCTTCCCCAGGTTCAAGTCGGCCGTGAACCTCAGGAGCAGAGGAAAACCAACGGCATGCTGGGAATGGAATTGGGTTCTCGCTCCGTGCTGACAGCGGGGGTCTAAGTCGTCGGGCCAAGAATGGGGGTCAGGTGACAGCCAGAAACCATTGAGTGACGGGGATTAACCCACGGGTCAACCTCTCTCGCTCTCTTTCAGACCCATGGAAAACCTCCGGCGTAAGTTTCGAGTTGCAGATACGCTCATTGTCGTCCAACCGCGACTTAGTGCGAGCAGCCCGAGCTGACATGCTTTATACCCTTACAGTGCTAGTTTGTTTTGCACCGGATTGGACCCAACAAACACATGTCAGTTCGCAGAGATTCGCTCAGAAATGATACGTGGGCAATCAAATCTTGGGATTACTTGCGCGCTTGGTCTCTTCAGCCGAGCTCACTCCTAGGATGCCACACTAATGCTGAATTAACGTGCCATCAATTTTTTCCCACTACCGTTTTCTGGCTGCCATTGGCTCTGCCAGTCTTGAGTCATGAGATGTGCTCAGCAGTATGGCTGATATCAATCTTGTTGCCATCACAACCTCCTCTCCTGTGGATGAAGAGGCTTAAGACGAGTGGACACCAATCCAGTGACTTCTAGTCACACAGGGTTGCTGCAATAACTCCCTTCTTACCCTTCCTTGATCATGTATTACCTTATCTGTACCCTTCTTTACTGGTATCCCATCTTATTTGCAATAATATACCTTACTGTTCTATAATCCAAACTTCCACGTACCTCACACCATACCATTATCCTACTCTACCACTACACCCCACCAGCACCCCAAACTGCCACTTCCTTATCCTCCCATTACCCACACTGCTACCATGCCACTTGACTACCACCCCACCAGACCACCAGCACCACCTCCTACCATCACTCAATGATACCACCACCGATCCTTACTGCCATCCCACCCTCAGCTGCCACCCAACCCCATGATGACCCCACCCATCCATCATCCACCCCTCTCACAATCCCTCCCTACTGTCACCCCAGCCTATCACCACTCTACCCTGCGACCACCTCACTCTTTTCTTTTACCCTACCCACCTATTTATAGAAGTTGTGTCTCATTAACATGGTCTGTAATAACACACTAGATAATGTCTAGTGTATTATACGAGACTCCAATTTAAGTTTAAGGTTATAGGACATATAATACACTGTACATGTAAACCAAACTGGAGTGAAGGGGGATTCCTACCCCCCCCCCCCATCCTCACAAACTTCTGTGCTGTGTTGCCCTCTTCCCAATGCAATACTTGTGCAATGAGGGTTATTAGATGTAGAATTGAGGTGGGGGGGGGGGGGGGGGGAGGGGAGGAGGACAGTACATACATACTACAGTTGACATGCATTGGCCATGTCTCAGATCCATTGTTTGATAAGAACCAATCCTGGGAGCATAAGGCCCTGTTTGATACAATCACTTTCCACAAGTATAGAATGTACAGTCAAACTCGGATACCTCGAATTCGTCGGGACTGAAGAAAATGGTTCGACGTACGCGAATTTCGAGGTACGCGTACGTCGAATTTTCTTCGACTTGTCCGATGTTTATCGATGTTCAACGTTTATCGATGTTCAACATGGTGTCTGTTACAGTGCCTAGTGATTGTTTGCATGCTTGTCAATTTGAATTGAATCAACTTTTACATGAATGAATTGAGTGAAAATAGGAAATGAAATCAAAATTTCAGAAATAAAGATTTTGGTGGCCCGATCGCGCCACCCAAAAAAAAAAGTCGGATGTTTGCCTTCACTTTTCAAAATGAACAGCGGTAACAATCGGTTACGTAAGATGCTAAAATAAATGTCAGAGTTTTGCGTTTAATTGTGGAAATGAATGACGGTAATATTCGACTCGGTATGATACTAAAATAAATGTCGGATGTTTGCTCATACTTTTGGAAATGAATAACGATAAGACTCAGCTCCGTATGGTGCTAGAACTAATGTTAGATATTTGATTTTGCGTTCGGAAATGAATAAGGATAACATTCGGCTCCGGAAGACGCTGAAATAAATGTCGAATTTTTGCTATGACGTTCGGAAATGAAAAACAATAACATTCAACTCCGTACGATGGTTAAATAAATGTCGGATGTTTCCTTATACTTTTGAAAGTAAATAGCAATAGCATTCGGCTCCGGAAGATGCTAAAATAGATGTCAGATGATCGTCTTTATGTTCGGAAGAAAATAGCAGTAATATTCTGCTCCATCATGTCCATATGATGCTAAAATAACTGTCTGATGTTTGCTTTTAAATTTCGAAATGAATAACAGTAACATTCAGCTGCGTTTAATGGTAAAGTCAATGTTTGATGTTTGCTTTGACGTTCGGAAAAGAGTAACAATAATATTCAACTCCTGACAATGATGAAATAAATGCTGGATGTTTGCTTCTATGTTCGAAAGTAAATTGCAATAACATTTAGCTCCGAAAGATGCTAAAATAAATGTCGAATGTTTGCGTTGATGTTCTGAAGTGAATAACAATAACATTCAACTCCGTACGCTGATAAAATAAATGCCGGATACGTCCGAAAGTAAATGTCAATAGCATTCAGCTCCGGAAGATGCTAAAATACATGTCGAATGATTGCTTTTACGTTTGGCATGTTTGGAAGTGAACAGCAGTAACATTCTGCCCCATACGATGATAAAATATATATATATATATATATTGGATATTTGCTACGGTACATTTCAAAATAAATATCAGTAACATTCAGCTATACGTTTCATAGTCTAAAATGTCTGATGTCTGCCTTTACGTTCAAAAATGAAAAACAGTAACATTCGGCTCCGTGCGATGATAAAATAATTGTCAGATGATTCATTTCACTTTCGGAAGTGGACAGCAGTAACATTCGGCTCCGTTCGATAATGAAATAAATGTCGGATGTTTGAAATGAATAACGGTAATATTCTGCTCCGTACGATGCAAAAATAAATAACAGATTGTTGCTTTAAATTTTGGAAATGATTAATGGTATTAATCCGCTCAGTCAGATGCTAAAACAAATAGCGGATGTTTGCTTTCACGTTTGGAAATGGATTACGATAGTATTCAGCTCCGTAAGATTCTAAAATGAATGTCGGTTGTTTGCTTTTACATTTAGAAATGAATAACGGTAACTTTCGGTTTTTTACAATGCTAAAACAAATGTCGGATGCTAACAAATGTCAGCAAATGCTCCCATTTTCTCATTTCAAACGTAAGTTTTGACCTCCTCAATATATTGGCATCAACTTTTATAATAATATCTACGCCTATTAACTTGTCAAATCTTTAAACACTAAGTAAGATGATTGAATTTTCTATTCATTTGTTTTAGACATGGACATCTGTATCACTTCAATAATGCTTAATATTAATTTGTCTATGTTTAGTAGGACCGATTTAGTTTTTCTAATGTTTTTCCTGATTTTTTTTTGTCACCAGATTTTACTTTCGACCACCACAAAATAAAAATCAATGATATTGGTGGCCCGATAAAACTTAGTGCGGAGCCCTGTGTATTCTATTCTTCATTGTGATCGGCCTATACTTCCAGATTTTCATAATCGCATTGCTGGAAAAAAAAGTTTCAGTGCTTGCGTTCTCGGGGAAGTAAACTTCGTGAAAGGCAAAAAAAATAGTTTAAAAAAAGGCACTACGAGGTAGATTGATGTTTTGACAGTGGAGCGTGATTAATGGCAAAGATATAACTGTCAACGTAAGCAGGTGCGCCCCGACGGTTGAGAAATCTACGCGCACGGTATGACTGTCTCGATCAAAAATCAAAACACAGTGGTTAAAGAAAAGCAAATGATGGGGCAGCGCGTAGTGCTCTATCGTAAAGCACTCCATTGGCACGGGTGCTATGTGCATACCATGTACGTGTGGTGTTGGGGATTTTCCTTGTCAGCTATCGGGTATTTCTTCTTGGGCGCGCGATTGTTCTGGTCTCAGAATATTTACAATCGAGTGTGAAAACATGTGACACGTCTTCGCTGTCCACGCGCGCTTAATCGGAGATGCTGAGTGATGTTTACAATTTCGATTCGAGCAACATGCTGGGAAAAACAATAAGTTAATTAAGATCGGGACATTAGATTTCCCTTCGAGGTAACCGAACTTCGAGTTATCTTTTTCGAGCTACGCGAATTTTAATACACGGAAACTCCATAGGAACAATCGGGACTTTCATTTTGCCCCCGAGGTAAGTGATATTCGGCTTATCCGATGTCGAGGTATCCGAGTTTGACTGTACAATGAATGCAAACACTTGATCAACACCCTTTCAGCAAGTCATTCCTTTTTATTTCATTGAATTATCAATATATCAGTTTATTCACTTTTATATTCAATGCACTCCGGTTATATCGAACACGGTTATAACGAAATTCCGGTTACAATGAAATACAAATTTAGACCACTACATTACCGGTTTCTTTCTTTCTTTCTTTTTTGGATTTATTTGTTTGGTTATAATGAAATTTCGATATACGAAAGAAAAATGTCGGTCCCAAGGACGTTTTAACGAGAGTCCACTGTTCCCCCCCCCCCCCCCACAGTTGACATGATAAGGTACAGGTACCAAGGGCCTGTCTACCACTGCTCCCATTGGGGGGGGGGGGGGGGGGGGGGTGGGGACCAATGATTCTTACAGTTCCGGTACATAAGAGGTAGCAATTACCTTGTAGACACTTACTCCAGAGTAAATGGCAACCATGTAACATACGTAGAATGAAAGAATGGTAGTCACATATTTTGCGTAATACTGTATACATTTACATCTCTATCCACACATAAATATCTACACATGCTATGCAGTTTATAAGTTCAACTGTAGGGGACTCCCCTTTTGGAATACAACTTTATGGCGCTCTCCTCTTTTTGTTGATTTAACTCTTTCATCAAATGATGCATACATTCAATGTACAGGTATTTTACAATGGATTTCACCAAGAGTACAATGTATATTCACGCCCCATTACAGGCGCTACATAAAATACAGTGGACAATAAGTGATCTGATATATACAAAATACCTGGTATAACAAACTAATTTATCTGGTCCCAATGAATTTACTTCCTGTTTTGCATTGTTTATTTGATACAACAAAATATCTGATATATAGCTGATGCACACACATTGGCATCTAAAGGTGGGGGGATGCTGGGGCATATTTGGGGTGTAAGTAGAGAAGAAGGGCTTCATGTTCTACCAGACAAGGCAATCCCTCATCTCTCCTCTCCTATCCCCTCCCCCACTCATCCTTGCCCCATGCCTGCCTCAACCCGCCCCTTTATTAGCCAGACTCTCTGTCGGTATCCATGATGGTTGCGTCCATCACAAAAGCCCAGACCGCTCGCCCATCGGAGTCCAGCCGCTCACCCCCGAAATGCCCCGTCCCTGGCATGAGGCTCCTGTCACGAGTCTTTGGGTCCCTCTTCTATCTCGTCCTGTCAGGGGAAGGGGAAAGGGGGCGTAGCTACCCCCATAGACTTCCTCTCTGAATTCAATGTCGCCACTCCTAACAACCTCTCAACAGTTCATAGGAGCCCCCCCCCCCTTCTCCTTCTTACCCCTTCACTGCAGCTGCTAGATCAAGCAAAGAAAAAAATAAAATAAAAGAGAAAGTGGAGGGGATACTACTGTATGTCTCAAACTGTTTCGCAGTGTCCATTCCTGTCCAGTGTGCTACAACTGATACACTGTATTTTGATCTGTGACATATTGAAGGGGACATCAACCCGAAGAGAAATACACCGTTGTCGACAGATCAGTCAAATTTGAACAAAATGAGCCAAAGAAGAATGGTAAGGGTCATGACCTTTTGGATGCCAGCATAGTATAAAACACCACCACATAGGATATGATTTTGCACAGGCACCATTTAATACTCGCCCATCTTGGTCACATAAGTCTGACATCACCATCATGACTGGATCATAACTGATGAATCTTTGGTATTTTTCATTAATTTACTTTGCACTATGTAGCTATTTCGAGGACATTTCATTCCCCATTCACAGAGACAGACGACGTGGGACACAAATTCACAAACTCACACGCACTTATATGCACACACACATACACACACACACACACACTCACAACACTAGCCTGCTTGGAAATGAAGGATGTTCACCCAACACTCAAGCTTACCCATGGACAATACACATGTCCATTTACCCCAAATGCAATTGTATAACACCAGTAGTGTCTCTCACTTGTATACATTGTACAAGTGCGATAAAGAAGCCTGAAGTCTATCGACAACTGTTGTGTGCTTCAGCCCTAGAGTAATACTGTGTAGGGCTGCAGCTAAGTTGTATTTTGTCCTTCTACTCTTGTTTTGTTCCCAGCATCAGTTGACCTTCATTTTGATTATTTTTCTCTACCAACGTCATTTCAGTTTTTACATATCCATTAATCCTTACTGTACTATTTTTAGTTCTTTGCTATTTTTATTGATACTATAAGTCCAAAAAATTAGCGTATTATCATCATTTTATTTTTATTTTTGGTGAACGTATATGGCACTGATGACGCTATCGTGCACGTACACGCATTCTCTTGAGGCCACGGCACACTATACGACTATCGGTCGCACGACTGACCGACTTTGGATCTGAAATAAACAAGCTGTTTATTCTGAGGCTTGTAGGATTTATTTCGGATCCAAAGTCGGTAAGTCTTCTTGCGACCGAAAGTCGTATGGATACGGTGGCCTTGTACAGTGTACACTTGTAGGTCTACTTGTGCGTGCTTCTGCGCAGTACGCACCGCGGTGAATTACAGTTGTACCTCGTTAACCAACCACCGACAGTGACCGAGTGGACCTCATGTCGTCATGATGACGGTCTAGACTCAAGATCATCGAAAATGCCTTTCGAACTAGAACGAACTTCGAAACTACCCCACTCGGGTAGAAACAAAGGCAAATCTTACTTTGATTAGTTAATCGTAAAAGAAGTGATCTGTTGTCTTTTTGTTTTATATTTTTGATTATATAGACGCTCTGCGTACGTTAAGCCTGATACTATCTTGCGTAGATGGGAAACAACAACTTTATATGTCACCCAGACGAATACAGAGTCCTATACACTTCAGTCATTATTAGGTGGTCTGCGAAACGTCACCTATCACCTATTTCTGTACAAATTCTTCATTCCCTTCTGTTATCATTTATCTTTTACGACTGTTTGATGTCATTTCAGCATGCGGATCTGGGCTTTTGTTTGTTTTTCATTCGCCGCAGCAGTGGTTATAAGCATAGCGAAACCCAAATATAGATACTGTGTACATGTATATACAGTATGTGGATTGAGTGAAAGCACAAATACACCTGTACAGTACGACGTGTACTACACTTAATGGCGTAATATGGACAGCAATATAAATAAGGTATAAAGAACTTCTATATATTTATTTCCCCTTTTCTAGCATAACGAAAGAGCACTTGACTTATCTCTTTCAGAAAGCAGGGGGAATAAAATTATCCTTGTAACATAACACTGTCAATAAGTCGATGGAATGTGTACTTTTCGCGAGGAATGATTGCTCGTTTGTTTATTTGGGGTTTTTTCTCCGTCACAATCGTAAGGAAAAAGACAGCAAATAGAGTTTCTGACTGGTCGCTTGACTTAGTTTCAAGCGAACCTTTCTTCCCATCGTGTCCGCACCAGCATCCCCAGTCCCAAGGCCGAGGCAGGGAGAGACACGGCCGCAGCGACCAACCAATTTGCGCGCAGCTCGACTCGTTCTCACCCTGGACACGCAAATGACTTTCTCAGATGGCGCTCACACCAATTTTGATTTTTCCCTTCTCATTCATTCTATGATTGTGATCTGTCTGTCTGTCTATCTGTCTGTCTATCTCTCCGTTTTTTCTATCTCTCTCCCTCTTTCTCTCTCTCTCCATTTCATTCTGCCCATCTCATGTCTGCTCTGCGTTTTATTTTGTCGCCTTTTTCAGTTTCTTCATTTCTATTTCTACCGTAATTGGTGTCCTATCTCCCTGCTTTCCATGTGGCGTTTTAAAATTTAAGTCGACAGTATCTGGTGGTTACTGGTGCACAGTCATGTATACGGTGTGGCAGTAATAGAATAATAGAAAATTATCGTCGACATTGTGGCATCATTCTTTTTATTGACGTACCACATTCACTGCACATGACATATTTGTTTTTTGATTATGAAAATTGATTATGGAAAAAAATACAGGAATTTTTTATCACTGGCTGAAAATAGCGGATATCCCCGAACAATGCAGAACAAAACAAAACAAAACAAAACAAAACAAAACCGAACACAAATTCAAAGTAAGAATCTCCACGCAAAAACAATTAGATTTTATAGAAAAGGAAACACAAAATCTCTCACACACTCATAAACACACAAACACTTTTCAGTGAATTTCAGTAATCGTTTTTGTACCTTGTATGTGGATATCTGTAAACGCCCTTGACATCGATCATGAATCGAAAGTGTGACGTAATGGATAATAGAACAGTAAAACTTATCTCACATATTGTGGATCAATTCATTTTATTACATCAGAGGTGACGATATATACCTGGAAACCAAGTAAAAGGAACCGCTGACGATGACAGCGAAGAAAATGCTGAAAGGGATGGTGTATTGCTTGAGGTGAAAATTCAGCTTTTAACTTTTTGCGAGATGCTTAGAAACAACTTCGAAATGTTAAAATGCATACTATTCTAGAGGAATTCTAAGTTTATTCGATGAAAATTGGTTTGGTCCAATCTTTTTTAGGATCTCAGCTGCCAGTTCAAAACCGATTTTCATCAAATAAAGTGAATTCCTCTGAGAATTATAATGCTCTTTCATAATATTTCATAAGATGTTTCTCGTTATCTCAAAAAAATAATTATCAAAAAAAAACATTGGAAACCTTAAGCTCCATCTCAGCCAAAACTGTATACCATCCCTTTAATAGGCGACCATTATTAAAGATAACGACTAAAAAAAGTAAATAATGTGAATGGTGAATAATGCTAAGCGATAATGAAATGATAAATGACACAACTGCATAGCATGTGGAAGAACTAAGATTATCGAAAGCATAGTTTGCGCATGTATATAACAAAGCATGGCAAACAGGAGATGACTATAGGCCTATATTATACATGTATACACGTGCGTACTATAATGCTAGTTAATGGCCGAAGCGATATACAGTTGTTCTGTTACTCTTTTTTTATGACACACTGTGTAGGCAAGCCTCTTCCATCCGCAGCTGAGAAGGGTGAAACTTCACTGATTATCGGGTCATTTACAGTCATAAAAGTTCAATTACCTCCGTGTGTTCACCTTGAACCCAAGAGATTAATAAGCAATTTACGGGGTTTGCGTTGCGAGATTGATTCTGGCGTGCATTCACGGGACGAGTTGTGGGGTGCTACATCTTCGCTTCTTTTGATTGTTTAGTTTGTGTGTTTGTTTGTTTGTTTGTTTTTCATACAAGGTGGTTGTTGTTGGGGTTTTTAGCAACATCTTTGTTACTTTTTTCGAATTCCTTCACCATGGCAGTCAAAATCAGCAATCTCATCACTCATTGCAGGTTTTGGACACTTTCGTTTAATAGCTATTTTTCTTTTCTTTCGCGATTTTTTTTTTCCAGGGATGATTTGTGATTGAAGACGTTTAAATGATCTATGTTATCTTGTATATGTAATGGCAAGTGCGATATGACGTGTTCTGAAGTACTAATTGGAAAAACCGACCAACAATAATGGTTTCTAGTATTTTCATCAATATTGACGCCTGTAGAGAGGAAACTCTGCATGCAGTACTGTGTGGATTCTTCTTCTTCTTCTTCTTCTTCTTCTTCTTCTTCTTCTTCTTCTTTTTCATCTTCTTCTTTTTCTTTTTCTTCTTTTTCTTTTTCTTCTTTTTCTTTTTCTTCTTTTTTCTTTTTCTTCTTCTTTTTCTTTTTCTTCTTTTTCTTTTTCTTCTTCTTTTTCTTCTTTTTCTTCTTCTTTTCTGTTTCCTTCCTCTTCAGTCTGTTTGTCCTCCTGCTTCTGTAGTTTGTTTTGTTTTCAAGGAAATAATTAAATACAGTGTACTTGCCTTTTCTTATACTTTGTACAAGTCCTACTCAGTACTGTTTTACAATGACGTCAGCGCCTCCGAGTCCAAGTCCGTCGGCGTTAACTTAAGGTGATGACAACTAATGCTAACAAAGCTATTTCATGAAGTTTGATAGATAAGTTGATTGGAGAAGATGACACAATTTACTTACACTTACATAACTTAAGACATCCATTGAATCTGAAACACTCATAGATGGGATGCAAAGTGAACCCGCTCATTTGTTGGTGGGTTTTTTTTCCCTCCCGTCTTCAGAACACTAATTTGAATTGGATGCATCGTTACTGTAAAATAAAAAAGACCAACAACACACCGACTATACTGAGGAAACAAAGTTCGTCTTTGTTTTGATTTAAACCACCCTAATTGCATTGTTTTGAAGACCCCGACTCTGTAACTCCATATTCCAGCGATCTCATATTGATCTGAAAGAGGAGTAAAAATAATACAAGATGTACTTATTAGTCTTGTCCTCTTGAACTCATAACCAACAGCCTACAGAGGGCGCTCTTTCGACATTAAGGTTTTCACCGCCTTCTATCCAAAGAACATAATGCCATGCAATGTAATTCATGTCGACTTGTGTTGATGCATGGTTTCCTCAACATCACTCAATGTGGTGAAACGAATATCTATACTTTCCATATTACTCATATTATGTTCCAGTGCGTTCTATGGTAAGTATCTACTATTTTCTGTAGATTATTTGGAAGGTGTTTTGTGGGCGTGTCCAATCTGAAAAAAAAAAAAAAACTAGTAGAAAATTTAAAATGAAACATTTGGAGAGCATAATTTAGACATTCGTTTCTTCACATATGCTGGAGGTGAGGTCTTTTTAGTCACATCGTTCTTTTTTAATCAAGAAAAAAAAAAACTTTACTGAAAATTTAACATCATGGCCACCGAAAATGTTCATGCACTTTGAACAGTTATAGAATTCATCTTTGTGACTTATCGATTCGTATGTTCACCGTTAAATCATTTCAAAAAGGTTTTATTGTGTTGACGTAGAAGTGTTCATAATGTTGTTCATATCCACAGATTTCTCTTTGTCAATTTTCATTACTTAGGTGACACTCTTAGAAGAAGGTTTGAGAAGAAGAAAATTATAAAGAAAGAAAGAAGGAAAATTGATAAAATGACAATGAGACGTAGAAAAAGATAACTTAGATGAAGGAAGGACAAGAAATGAAAAAAAAAGAGGAAATGTGAATAATGACAGGAAAAGAAGAAAAAACGGCAAGGAAAAGTAACAGAAAGGGGAAATGAATGAGATAATCACCACATTCCATTCATTGCAAACTACAGTATAATGCTTCATTTTTGTCAAATACACATGTATTCCTCATCGATGGACAGGTGCATGCCAACTCTTTCTTTTTTTTTTTTTTGCGATGGACAGAATTCCTTCCATTCGTAACCGGCAACTATGACATGTCTTATTATTCAAGTTTTACTTTTTTTATTATTTTATGTTACCTAACGGCTATTCGTGAACACGGGTCTTGAGGAATTTCACAAGTTTCATTTGTTTTCATGGAACAGTCATATCAATTCCAAACTTACTCGCAACTCTGACAAGAAGACGACGTCATCATTGACGAACTTTTCGTTTGTATGAACTAAAAATCTTTTTAAAAACATCGTCCTTAGCCCAAAAATTTATTGCAAGACAACGCTAATTTGATGCGAAAGGTTAAAAAGTTTGGTCTGTATGGGATCTCTTAAAAATGAATACCGAATGATTTTTGTTCAAGCTAACGGAAAACACGTGTGCTGATAGCTTCATCTCATCTAATTTGCACACATTGTGGAGGTTTGCGGGATTACATAAATATTTTCAATGTTATGCATGAAACTACCGCGTCAATACAAAAATCATACAAGAAAATATACACTTTTTAAAAAGCCGTTTAATGTACACATGAAAGAAATAGTGCAGTTATTACTTCCGTTTCAATACAATTCAGTTCAATTCAGTTGCACTTTGTTTCCATCCAACAACAAAATGTAATTCAAACAGATTAAATACAAAGTATTATACACACTTAGTAAATCATATTTTTAATCTGTAAGAAATACAAACATAAAGTTTGATGTAAAAGTAGAAATGACGCATACTTTGCAATAGTGACAAAAAATAATAGCCACAGAAAAGAGTGGTGTACTGAAAAGCACAATCATGAGCTCGTGGAACGTGGATTCATTGTGATCGTTATAGCCGCACAGCTAGCCATTTTAACGGGCGCGCAATAACAATGCATGATGATAAATAAAATTATTACTGAAATCAGCCTACAAATTATACAGCCCGGGAGTTTAATGACCGACCGATATTTCACAAACAAAGTTTTCCTTTTCACGCTGATCGTTAATCATTCCATGTTGATCTCTAACCATTAATAGTTATACCTGCTCTGGCGTGAAAAAGGATGGGGGAAAACAACAACGACTGCAATGATGTATTGTTGCTGTCAGACACACAGTTGTGTGTGTTTCGTCAGACTTACTGTTCAAGTTCCGTGTGCGTGTGTGTGTTTGTGTGTGTGTGTTGCGTGTGTGCGTGTGAAATTGCGTGAAACAAACAAATAAACAAACAAAGCAACAACAACAGCAACAATATCAATAACGATATTAAAACAAAGCATTTCTGTGTACAGACCGGCATCTATGTGGGCGCTACCTAAGTTTTGATTTGGTGGTGTCGACTGCAAAGATGGTAGACCTACAGGCAACAGGTCATAGGCCTATAAAAATGTGCAAATCTTCACATGGTTGTATGTATGTTTCATTGTAAACCAGTCAATATAACTCAATACTGACTACAATTGTACTTCAAAAATATCATATAACACATTGTCGATGTTTATAATAAGTTGTTTGTAAAAAGTTTTAGAGCGCGTTCTTTTTCTGACTTTTGTGATTTCTTTTTCTATATAGGTTCTCCTATACAGTTCTCTCCATTCACTCGAAGCAACCGAGAACTATTTTTGTGTCACCCTGATAATAGACAACTGCAAAAAGACAAAACAAGACAGAACAAAGTGTGTATTGGGAGGAAATTCTTTGCAAACAGAGTAGGCCCTAACCAAGAGGAAAGCCAACATGGTGTAGGACTTGGGTGTGAGAGCAAAGAAATAAGCCTATATCTATTACAACGCGATATCCTAAACGGCACTTGTTTACACTGCAAATCCAAGCAAAAGTCCCTGGATATTCCCCAAAATGTTAAACCGTGATCGTTTCTCCCGTCTTTCTTTTGCGCGCTACAGAGGTCAATCGACCCCGCGTAGCCATCATTCAGACGTGGGGTCCATTACAGTGCCACTACGGTCCTTTCATCGTGGCACTGTTAGGGTTAAGGCGTAATTTTCCTTGCACGCCTTTCTGCCCACGCACGACGGGCCTGGCAAACGGGCGGAGCTCCGCGCGGCCGACTTGCTCCAACGCGCTCGGCAGCTTCATCCGTCGCCGCGGCGATCTAGTTTGACAGCTCGCCTAATCCCGCCCGCCAGTAGCCCGAAAGCGGGGACCGCTTCAGCGTGTGATGGCTGGGAGACCCTGCCCGCTGGGCGAACCCTACCCGCAACACGGTATGCGATTATTCACCAAATCTCGCTCTAAGCCAGTGCTGTCAAGACCTAGAAGACAAGCTGACTTTGATGGACAAGTCTCGATTCTTGGCCCACACCAACTTTCTAGCTACTACTTCTGCAGGCTTGTGCCGCCTTCTCCTGCTTATAGGAAAGACATGATTCGCATTGGTCATGTCATATTGTGCAGAAATACAGGCTATGATAACACAGGCAAGCTCTTTGTGCCAGATTATAATCCATTTCATTTTGCAGTACCATCATTATTCAGTGACAAAAATATGAATGAAGCGTAAGTTCTGTAGACAACTAACATTAATTATTCATCATAATTTTGTAATGTTGTTGCTTTTTTAACTTACACGGATTCAAAGAAGTTGAACCACTGGTTGAAGGGAGTGAACCGTGTGAAATGAAATAATCTCAAAATCACGACTGTACGATATCAGCGGGGCGTGTCTAAAAATATAAATAAGATTAATTTTCACTGGAAATTGTTAGCATTAAATTTCATTTCTTCGTCTTTTTGTATGTGGACATAATTTTTGTTTTCTTCTAGTGTCCTCCTCTGAATATTTTGGCATTTTGTAATAACTTTGAAATTACGTTTCCAATTATCATTTTACAAACAAGCCATCAAATTATTGATCATCATTGCATATCTTTTAAAAAAATACGTCAAAAGAGTAGAAATTCTTGTCTCCTTAACTTCATCGCTTTTATCTTATGGATAATATCAAGAATGGATTTTTATGAAACTTTTTATCTCAGGCAGATTGAAGTGAACGATTGGATTGGATATAACAAAATGCCAAAAGTCAAAATCTCAGGTTGTATGATTGTCGACTTGGTTGTTAAGCTTCTTCGTTATTTTTTTTTTGCAAAGAAATAAATAATTATGAAAAATCCACAAAAAGGGAGGAATTTATTGATTTCTAGCGCTGCTGACACTTTAACATAATTACATTATAAGGCCTACTTCTGCATTCTTTTTATTCTGAATAATTGTCTCAATTTGTCAGTTATTTTTGGTGTATGGAATATGATATCACCAAAAATAAACTAAAATCATTAACTTCTTTTTATGTAGCTTTTTCCAGTCTTTGCTTCGAGCTAATTCTTGGCAGAACCAAAACAACAGTTGAACAAAAACATAAGAATAACAACAATAATAATGGTATGTAGTTTTTTACGGTCAATCATACACACATATCAAACACAAGAACAAATACAAACCAGAATAGTTAAATGTACGAACACGCCGTTTGCTTATTGTGTGCTACTCAGTGTCATGGTCGTATAATTTCTCTCTCGCCATCTTTCCGTGACATCATCTGCGTTAAACTATATATCTCTCTATGTATATCCATCTACTTTATCTACTTCTTTCTTTTTTTCTCTCTCTCTCCCTCTCTCCCCCCTCTCTCTCTTACGTCTATTCATCTGTCCATAGAGGGCCCTGTACAACTTGTGCTTCTTTTTATCCTTTTTTTTTAACTTTCACTAAATATCTGTTTGAATGCTTATTGGTATATGTATCTGTCTTTCAAGTGAACTTGACATTGAGTTCAACTTTGTTATCCTTCCGAGAAGCCGTTGTGTCTATCCCTTTTCCCTCAAGTACTTTTCCTCAGCCTCTCTGAGGGAAGTAAGTGACTATCGATGTTTCCACAAAAATACATTTTAATGATGTCGAAAGAGTGCGTACATTCATTTCTTTGCCATTTTCACTGGTTCCGTTTACACTGCGATGCGGTTTGAAAAGCAGACGTGAACCGCCCGTGATGAATCTCTACGTTTTACGTACGTGTCTTAAAATCTGATCCAATCAACGGTAAGAATGTTTCCAATACGCCGAACTCGTGTGGAGTATCTTGCTCCACTTCCTATTCTGAGCGGGAGGAGAGGGAGACGGAGAGAGAGAGAAAAAGAAAAGCATCGGCATAGGTTAAATCATCTCAATCGAAAACCGCGCCAAATATATCGGGAAGTGGGTCAGTTGAAGCGCGTCCTTGAATCTGGTGAGCAGGCGATTTGTCATCATCGGCAATTCGAAGCGCACCACAGGAAGAAGGGGACCACTTCCAAGGCGGACTAAGGGAGAGAGAGAAGGAGCTAGTGAAGGGAGGAAAGGGAGGGAGGGAGAAATAAAACGCCGATTTCTGGTCGAATTCGAGTCTTTACCCCCTCGGATAAGATCATGCAGGAAAAAAAATACGAGAACGAAATAAAGAAAGACTTATTCTGTCTCTTTCGAACGAGTGTCCTGTTACTAATGACAACTCGTTCTTCCCTCTCGTCTGGCCGTCGTTCGTGGTGGTAGCTGCGTTTGTTCCAATTCATTCGTCTTTGTCAAGTTTCAATAGTTTAGGATCGGGCCACTGGCGGGAAGAGGTCTGGAAGCGAAACTTATGCAGACGATCAGAGTTGCCGCCTGACTTCACTTCATGCCTTCTCTTGTATCCATTTTTTCTTTCTTTCTAAATCACGTTTACGACTGTAACCTATAGTAGGTTTAAATACATGTATATACCGACATCATATACATGGGGCCTATCTTGTTTGCAGCTACAATACGGGTCGTTTTTTTTATGAATATGATTAGTGTAATGAAATGCCAACGGTATATCAACTGTTTGTTGAAGAAAACAAAAGGAAATGATATATCTCAATTTTGGCAACTTTGTGAACCCTTATGACACCGTACGATTATAATTTAGTAAAGGTTACGAAAATAGTACGATTGTCAGCCTCGCACCACTCACAGCAGCTGCATGATCCCAAGTTGAATGCCTGTCCATGTAAAATCAGAAGCCCGATAAAATCAGAATGTAATGTGCATTGGCTACGCACCATAAATTTGTGCCGTATGCCAAGACAGATGAACACGTATCATTGTCTTGAAAAAAAAAATGTGAACGTTAAAGCGAAAAATATTAGAAAAAGGACATTCAAAAATACATCTTATGTCGAATAATGTAATAAGAAGAGAATAATCGGCACTCAGGAAAATTGTCTTTGCAATCTATATGAATTATAGGAAACTTCTATGACATTCGAATACTCCTTTACATGACTGTGTGTGTGTGTTTGTGTGTGTTCGCGTGTGTGAAATTATAAATTCTGCGGTCAGTTTCACATTCTTTGCTGATTCGAATTAAGTCTGTGCATTTTGTTATACACGGTCTCTCCTTTTTTTCAACTGTGACTAATCATTGACTATGTTTTAGATATCGAGATATGGTAAATATTGTCTCATTTTCATTGTATGAAAATAACTCCAACCTCGATTGCAGAAAGCAGAAGATGAGTCTACTAGAACAAAATGCCCTTAGAACGATCTGGAATAGTCCTAACTTACTTTTGTATTTCTCTTGCAAACAAAATTGCTTATGACCTCATGTCATTTTAGCAATAGATTCCAACATAAAGTCATACCATCATCTGTTTAGTATGCACTTAAAGTCAATATGGTATTGTAAAAGCCAACCCTATACCTATCATTTATCTTGGACAGCTGACACGCTTAGTTGCCTGTATGCTCTCTATAAAACACTGTCAATAACTTTAAAAAGACAAAAAGAAAAACACCGAAGTTTTGACCCGCCATCTCAGAAAACAGATTGGAAAAGGGTCCATTAAGTTCAAAGGTGTGCGAGCACGGAGCATGCGATCTGCCCAGACTGAGTGTTTGTTACAAAGGCTTTCTTCGATACAGAAATACATGCCTTCTTGTAGAAACATCGAATTGTTTTATCTTCGTCCTTGATGACTGATATTGAAACAAAATAACAGAGACAGCACATGTCAAACGTACAAGGTATATAATATAAAAAAAAACAACCGGTAAAGCATTGACGTAAATAAGATATAGGTACGAAATGTGAAGCATCACATATCTTCTAACATATATAAGCACATTGTGGGATTGAACTAACGAGGTACTATGAATGTTGCTCCAAAGCATAGGTACAATGCCGCTATCTTTGTTGTTGTTGTTGTTGTTGTTGTTGTTGTTCTTGTTCTTGTTGTTGTTGTTGTTGAAAATGAAAACAGACAAATGAATTAAAATCAAATCTTAAGAAGGCTCGAGGTAACACGAACAGCGTAATCGGGAAGTGATTTGTGTCCCTGCAAATGTACACCACCAGAACTGTAAGACATCTTGTGAAAATTGATTCCTCACTGAGCAACTTGCTTTCCCCGTGAAATTTGTATGTTTCAAGGCCAACAGAGAAATAAGTTTATTCATATTGGCTATACTTGTATGCTTATGGTAATCTAATTTCTGGATAATTACAATAGATTTAAAAATCGCGATAGACGTAGACAACTGGTAAAGAAGACGTTTGATACTATAGACCATGACTGTTTTCCTCTTTAAAAATGTTGCGCTTGTTCATAATCATGGACAAAGTGATTTTGTTGTGGAATGGTCCGTAGTTACCGATCGTGCACAAAGCATCTTTATTACCAGTGTACAATCTAGTCCACAAACAATAACACGTGGAATTTTTCGCTGGGACGGAATCAGGCTCTTTACGTTTTGTACTTTATGTAAAGATTTGCTTTTATGTGTTAAAAACAAACAAATGAAACACAGTTTCTCAAACGATTATACCCGCCTACACTTGCTCGTGTAATGCTGCATGTGATTAGATTAGTGAAGGTCTTAATTGCAATGGAAGAGCTAGTTTACAGACACAAGTACTATAGCATTGACTCTCTATAATACAAGTATTCAGAGTAAAATTAATCATCGTAGTGGGATTTGGGGGAAATGCGAGAAAACACGCATCAATTGAATTAAGAAATTAATCGAAAGAGCACTTACAGTTATCATGAATTTGAAGTGGAGATCTGCAACATGTCCAATCTTAAGAAAAAAAATTTGATTTCACAAACAAACGCAGTTTAAACTCAGAATTATAGACATATTAGTCGTGTTAGCTGAAAGAAATGATAAACAATTATCATATGATAGTACAAAATTGACAATAAGAGCATGCCCCAGCTATGATTATGCAAATCATTTCTATATAACCAGACTGCTTACACTTTGAGACAAGCAATGTTAAAATTAGATTTACCACATCCAAGCCTATAGGGCCAACTTTAAGAAACAAAGTGTGACGTATCGCAATTCCAAACTGCAGAGCAGTCTTCCAAATGATGTAAAACAAAGCGTTTTGTTTATATAAAATGATGTAAATAGATCATATAGAAAGCTATACCGAATTGATTTGTAAGATCGAATATTTCTTTATTCTTCTTGGGATTCTGTTGAGTAAATCTAATTTATGATTTTTCTATTTCCCTTTTGGTCCCGTTATATAATTCCGCATATTTTGCTTTTGCTTTTTTTTATTTGCTTTGCTATGAACAGAATATTTCATTTTTGTAATTGAATTATCATTTTTAAACTACACTTACTCACAATGGAACAACCACCGTGGCCACAGGCTGAAGTGAGCGAACCCTGCTGGTGAAATGAAATAAACTCACACTGAAACTCAAACTCAAACTCGAACTCAAACTCAGACTAGTGGATTTTTAAGTGCGACTTCCTTTAGACCGTGCCAATCTCTCGATTTGGTTGCCGGATCATCCATCTGTAAGAAGCGAAGTCGAATCGTGCCCTTATATACTGAACGTCATCAAACAATGAATTCATAACCAAAACACAAACAAAAAAACAAAAGAAAACAAAATGAAACAAACGAACAAGCAAACACAAAACAAACACACACACACGCAAACAAACAAACAAACAAGCTCAAAAAACTCTATCACTAAGATCTTCCTATATGCATGATGCCCTGCTACAGGGTATTCATCGAGAGCAGATGGTTACGCCGCAACATCCCGACGACCCGTTCAGTTATATAGTATGCGTATTGGTTTCTGACGAAGATACAAGTGAGTACAAGTTGTATGTGGATACGCTTCGCTATTGTGCACCTGTATTCTATGCACATGCTCTTCGTATAAAAGTTCTAATTTGAAACTGAAGGAAAGTCTTTTTTTTAGTGCTTTTTCGTGATAACATGTTTCATTGATAAGATGTCAGTTTGGAGGGTTGATGATTCCGGTGGAGTCAAACTTTGATAAAAAAAAACCAATGGACATCGGTTTAATATGCCTTTTCCTACCTTGATTTTCCTTTAAATGCTAAACGGATTCTCACTTATCTTCATCGTCATAACCTATTTCAAGTGGGATGTAAGATTTAGGGTGTGGATCTTATACATTGCGTCCATCATGGCCTGTCTGAGACAACAGGTACAGCGAACGACTCATCATTACTCACAGAACGCTGAACATGTTTCTCTTACGTGATGCTCAAGTTTGTGAGTCGCTATTTTTATCTTGATCTTCGTGTCTTTCCTGTACGACATGGCCGCTCTTCTTGGCCGCTGATGTCTATCTTTTTTTTCTTCTTCTATCTCTACAAGAAAGTGTAGTATCCACGATGGAGAATGCGGAAAGATCCTCTAAAGTACGCAAGTGTCAAGTCGCTTTCCATTGACTTGCTTGATTGTCATTTAACAGTCTTTCATGCCTATCACTGCCTGTCACATTCCTTTGACGAACGCCTTAGTAAGTAATCGTGAGACTGTATAAGCAAAGTAAATAAATTACGCATTATCGAATACACACATACAGTAATAAATGGCTTACCATATAGTTTACTCATAGATAATATATTCAGTTATCTGTGTATTCATCTGCTAAATGTAATACTCATCTACTTTAAAGGACAAGTTCACCTTCATAAACATAAGGATTGAGAAAATGCAACAATATTAGTAGAACACATCAGTGAAAGTTTGAGGAAAATTGGACAATCGATGCAAAAGTTATGAATTTTTTAAATTTTTGTCTTGGAACCGCTGGATGATGAGACTACTACAGCTTGTGAGTCATATGCGTACAACGGTATAAAGAAAATGTAAAAGAAAATTCAACATATTTTCACTTTTTTCGCATAATAAAAGAGCACTTGACTTGCCTCTTTCTAAAGGCATGGGGAATAATATTACCCATAACATTTGTCGGTAACGAGTCAGGGGAATGTATACTTTTTTCAACAGATGGAATTTTGTGAAAATCTCTTTATATTTTCCTTATATTGTTGTACGCATGTGACATCTAAGTTATTCATACACTGCAGTAGTCTTCTCATCCAGCGGGTACTGCACAAAAACTTCAAAAATTCATAACTTTTGAACGGATTGTCTGATTTTCCTCAAACTTTCAATGATGTGTTCTACTAATATTGCTACATTCTCTCAATCCTTATGTTTATGAAGGTGAACTTGTCCTTTAAGATGACTCGGAGATGACCGATCGGCATGGAATATGATGATATAGAACGGAATAGAGCGATGTAAAACAAATTCTTTAAAAACAAAATATTAATTATAGGGTTACAACTATACTGTGCAAACTAAATACCAGTGCAGTGATCCATTTTTTTCCCTTTTGCATGTTGCCGATTTGTGCAGGGCCCATTAGATCTTTATTTGTTAACAACAAACCCGACAATCACTGCCAATAATGGTCTCATTCATCCATAGCAGCCTCTTCAATTTGATTCAATTCAGTTCAGATTTCCTGTGATAGATTCTTTCAAATATAACAAGTTATCTCTTCAATATACTTCAGTACATGTATTGGTCTCCCAGATATTACTACTATAGTATCGACGGTTGCCCAATCTTACCCATGGGTCGAGAGGGTCGTCTTGGGTAAAAGCGTCTTGTCCAAAAGGACGTAAGTCCTTGGTAGGACTCAAACTCGGGATCTTGGTTTGAAAGTTAAGAATCTTATCCATGGTGAGCCATCAAAAACAAACAAACAAACAAACAAGCAAACAAACAAACAAACAAACAAGCAAACAAACAAACAAACAAACAAACAAACAGACAAACAAACAAAGAAACAAACAAACAAAACCAAGCAAAACATTATCAACAATATATTACAGAGAAGGAAATATCTAGAACATTATCACAAAATAAAAAAGAGAGAAAAAAAAACCCAACAACAAGAGAACTGTAATAACACCGTATTATCTGTATGAAGATACAGTTTACAGGAAACGGCAGCAGAGTTATTATGGTATATCTCGTCTATGATGGTGATGAAATGAAATGGAAACATCATGTCAGGTGAGATACGGAATTGTGAGAGTCCATAATATTATATCGCAGACCGCACGCCGCGGCGCGCCAGTAGACCGTCTCCTGTAGTCGTAGTACAAAAACCAAGACTTTTGGGCCATCCTTCTCGATTTTGCTCTGTGTTACCGTAGACATTGACAAACAACAAAAATCTTGAATGATTATGTCGCTCTTCGGTCATGTCAGTCAGTTTCTAATCCGGTAGAAAATGTGAATGAATCGAGGAGTTTTGAAATAACGACTTTTTATTTCAGTGCAATGCGTAAGTAATCGAAGTATAAAAATAAAATAGTATGTTACTGATCAGAAAGTAATTAACAATTATGGTTTTAGTAATAATATAGTATTATACTACAAGCATTTTTCTAAGCATGAGAATAGAATAATTAGTTACTGTTGAGAGAGTAATTTATAGCTCTGTCAGCGGTTTGTACTTTCTACTTTCTACATAAGATTGGGAGCTAAAATTTTGATTATTCGTCGTGTATGGTTGCAATTAAGGTCATTTAAAGAAATGAAAATTTGCTCGCACTAATTTTCTAAAAGAAATATTTTCATCTCATCAGTTTATTGCAATGGCATATAGAAATTTCCAGTCGTGTCATCATCAAAGAAAGGCGTATTATGCTCTAATGACCGCAATGCATATACCGCCATTTCACGGTCAAGGCTGCTAGAAAACCGTGAAAAGGGGAACTCAAGTCATTTGATGCGGTCATCAGCCAAAAGAAAAAAAAATGTTCTGCTTGGTTTCTACTTCCTCAACCAAACGCTTTCATTCAACCCTCTTTTTTTTTTCTACGGCACACCCTCGCTCGAATAATGAGGATAGAAAGATGGATAGAAAGATAGATGGATATGGAAAGAGATTGAGAGAGAGAGAGAGAGAGAGAGAGGGATGAAGGAGAGGAGGGCAGAGAGAGAGAGCATATGTTTAGGGAAAGGTAGTTGTTCGGAACGGGACGGAGTAAGGTATTGGCCAGAGAAATTTTAATGCGTTTACCGTGCCTCGTAACATTAATGAGCAATGTTGTCTCAGCGGTTTAATATGGTGCGCAGAAGCGAAAACGCCACCGGCGCGCTCCGCAAAGAGAGAGTAGAGCCTCGCTCGTTGCACGGGCACAGGTCTGAGGCATTGGTTCGGTGCTTTCACCTCCGTGTTTTCTCCTTTGACGCTTTTCCAATCTCTTCATATCGAACCTGGTCTCTACCGTCTTGTTCTCTGATGCGTTTTTTTTCTTTTCCTGTTTTTTTTTTTTTTTTTTTTTTTTTTTTAACACGGCCGCCGCGGCGTATCTGATGAGTAAAACATGTCGATGAACTTGTGAGCGAGTTGATACAAAACGCAGACTACACTCGATTTTTAATTGAAGATGCGTTTGTGTTTTCTTTTCCTATACCATGTTGTAATGCCGCGGCTAAGATTGGAAATGTGAACGTACTGTTCGGTTGTGAACTTTTGCATCGCCGGAGCTGAAGGCGTCAGAGCCCCCCGGCCGTTCTTCCCTCCCACGATGCAGGAAAACGGTGGAAACACAGCTTCGCATCCGTATGTGTCGTGTTGCGGCCGTTTCTGTATTGCTATAGTTTGGTAGTTTTGTACCCAAGAAGAGTCTTTCTTGTCTGGGAACACAGTGTTCGAGCTGCCAGTAAATTATTCGAATTGTCAATCCCTAGCTGTGAGTCAAAGATGTTGACCTGCAGACTCTCTGGTTTCAAGCAAGGATCGCTGGCTGAGGCAATCATGGTACCTTACAAGCCAAACGTGATTTTTGGTAATCACTGTGGTTTTTTTAAAACCCCAAATGAGCGTAGACTATCAAAGATAGAACCATGATGTTGATATGCCAATGATTTGTAAACTATATATACACTTTCTTAAATCATAAAAGTATAGATATAACATGATTACTTTGCATATCATCAAACCAGTGATTGCTTCTTTTTCAAGTATACCTTGCCGTCAAATCTCAGGTGGAGAAACTTTGAATCTCCTTCCTCGAGAATTTGCTGAAAAGATGAAGATTCGAGTGAAGTTCTTATCATTTGAAGATCGTCCATCATCTAAAGACATTTGGCGCCTATCTAGGAAAATGTAAATCCTGTTCTTTTGCTCTTGAAAAAACAAACAAACACCGAAATTGAATCATTATTGCTTGAGGACGTGTCACTTTTGCAAGATAAGCATATTACGACAAATCGCATTTTTCATTTTTGAGATAATGAGGTTAGAATCGTCCATGTCATTAGAGGCAACAACTGTTTTTAGTTCCTTGGTGAATTATCAAAAGTGAACATGGAGCCAAACCAGTGAAAGTATATCATTCGAACTCTGCATTTTTTTCTTCTGCAATCCTTGAGAAATTCATCGCTATTTGCAAGAGAGTTATCATCTTTTGTGTATTGAGTTCAGAAAGAAAAATCGCCTGCAGGACCGAAATTTGTAGATACTAGTTACTCACCTAGGATTTGCAATGAAATACCAACTCTGTAAGCATTTGTCTTTTTTTTCTCATTGGTTTTGTTTCATTTTCGTTAGATTTGTACTTTCTCCTTAAACCAAATAGCATTCAACATTGCGTAACCGGAAGTTCCGAAGAGGACCTATCTCCCAATTCTAACAAAATCAATGTACCAAAACTGTCATAAGGCTTTTAGTTAAAACAGAAATATCTCAAGTGTTTAAGGCATCTAGTATCTAATTACAGGCATCTACTACGGTTGAAAAAGTGATCCGCCGTTCTTATTTTCCTTCAGTAACACCCATTCCGTGTCATTATCTCATTCTGTAGTTTATAAAATCTATGTCTTGCCATCACATCCTGATATCACAATGGTCTTGTTTTTTTCTTCCAATGACCATTCAATAATTTAACGTGAAAATATGAAATAACATGATTTTGCTTTAACATGATTTAACATAATTTTGCTTTTGCGTGATGATTTTGCTTTTACTCTTTGAATAAAAGTTAGAAGTTTTACCTGTAAATCAAATATGATTTCTTGTTTGCTCACTGCTTTTAAGGAATAGTTTCAGAAATTACCCTGTATTCACTTTCCTTAAAAGTAAAAAAAAAATCAACATCAACCTTGAGTTACATTTAACCATTTCTATTCTTTATCCTATCTTATTTTCATCTCTTTAACATTAATCATTTATTCCCACGTTTTCTTTCATGGGCGAGTCATACCGGGCAATTCATGCAGAAAATGTCAATTGACCTCTATATTCATGAATAACATTGGTCGCCTTTCAAAGCGCTGCGCAAAGTATAATTTCTTTCTTTTTAATCGCTTCAACATGGCGTTCGAGGTAGAGAACACAACCTCTGTTTCGAATTAAAGTCGGTATAAATAGCGACAGAACTATATAGAGCATCACGCACAGGCGCTTGTTCCTGAGTGTAACGTAACAATTGCCACTTCACTCGCCTATATGTAGCACTCATTAAAAATCAGTATCCGGCAGGAACAATCAACGTGTGGCAACCGGCATACTAACCCAAATACCCACATACCTTCAGGGTAATTTAATAAAACGACCCTAACTTCGCGGAACATCTTCATGCGACAGCGCGAGCTAAATTCATCGTCGCGGTATCAACCATGGCTATTAGCCTTCCCCGCTCTCTCGCTAAAATCGCTAAGCGCTTTTCAAGTTGCTGCTCGTTTTGTCCCACTTCGCGTACTCCGCTATTAAATGCGATCAGCATTTCTGTTCAAGCTTGTCATTTTGACTCTCTGATTTCTTTGATATGTGGTGCATGCCCCATGAAAACATAAATGGCACACTTGTATGTAGAATCAATGGTGATGCGAATGGAATACTTGTTTTGTTTGCAGGAGAAGAAGAAGGAGAAGGAGGAAAAAAACACACAAAGAAACACACATTCAAAAAGTGTTATTGCCCGAAGATATATTCGTTAGTCTGTCTGTCTGTCGCATTAATGTCACTTTTGGAACTCTCTGTTCGTACCGGAATACAGTGCTGATAGAGTTGCGTCTTGTCTACTGATTCCAACCAAATATGAGTACATACTGTACATACATACATATCTTTATAATAATATAGGTTTTCCCGTACAATTTCGCACTTTTGTCAGTCCATTTGATAGAAGGTTCATTCAATTTAGCGAAAATCCTCGTCACCGCACATTCTGTCATTCAAAATTGCAATTTGTTCGTTCAATTTAGCATTTCGATCAATGGAATTTGCACATGTGCCATTCGAATTCGTAAAACGAGCATTCAAATTGGCACGTGCTCTTCAGTCATTCAAATTCGCCAGCACTGGCCGAAAAGGGTATTTCAGTCATTCATTTTCGCGTATGGGCAGTCAAATTCCAAACATGTTCATTCAAATTAACGTCATGTTATTTCTATTTTGAAAAGGTGAGAACATTTAAACGCGTATTTCTATGTGACTTTTTGTTATATCCACGCACTGTTAAGCAGTAAAAGTATCATATTTTTGACCCTATGTAACTCGAGTTTGTTGTTCTGTAACACCCCTTTTCTTTCATACATGTCATTTTTGGCCTACATGTACCAATTCTACAGATTAACTTCATCTTCTTACATTCATGACAGCACAAGTTAGATACAGACGTATTTCTCAAGAAGACAGAAAAAGAATCATAGGAACATTGATGATCATAGCCTTGACTTCCTAGAACTGGCCGACACACTCGGAATAAAGCGCTCAACGGCCAGATAAGTTGTGGCCACATGCAGTCTTCGGACTGGAAGACTCAATAAGCACATTGAAGAGAAAAAGAACTGTTGCCAAAATATCTGAAATGAATACAAAAATATGAAATGTAATGACGCTTGCAAAACAATAACTATGTTGAAAAAAAAATGAAGAAAGAACCAAAGCATAAACATGCGTGTTAAATTGACTGCAAAAGATGTTACATTGGATGCCCAAAAAGGAATTCGAATGAACGAGTGCAGCATGTCCGTGATCACTTGACTATATCATTCTAAATTGAATGAACGAATAACGAAATGGTGCTGTTTTACGAACTTCAACTGAAAAAGTGTTAATTAGAATGAGGCTAAAGGTAATTTGAATGATCTAAATTGATTTGAATGAAGAAATCATAAAATTGAAATACCGAACATGTCATCTACACTAAATTTTGCTAAATCAAATGCAGCAATTATAGGAATTGGACTGACAAATGTGAAATTGGCCGAGAAGACCTATGATAATAATAATAATAATGATAATAACAATTATAATAATAGTAATAGTAATAGTAGTAGTAGTAATAATAATAATAACAATAATAATAAAAATAATAATGAAGTCTTATTTATCCAAAGGTTATAGCCTCTTCAGCGTTGCCACTGCTCTACCAGAGGGCCCTGCCATTATTACTACCCTAACTAGCGTTGCCAGGTACCCATTTATATACACCTGGCGCCTGGGTCGACAGGGACATAGTGGGTAAAAACATCTTGTCCAAGGACGTAAGCACTGGGCGGGATTCGAAGTCGGGTCCTCCGATCCGGAGTAGGGAGTCTTATCCACAATGTCACAGCGCCCCCAGGTATAGGTATCCTTTTTGATGGCAATTAAAGTTACCGGTATAGGGTCAACGTCATTGGAAGTCTTTCTTTCCGGACTCACCATCACGTTTCTCACATGCTCCAATTGCGTTTTCTCTATTCCTACTTCCTTGTCTATTACTCGATTCTCTCTCTCTCATGGTATTATGATGTATACTTAGTGTAATACTAAATGAAATCTCCAAATATGCTCCACAAATGTTATGTTGAAATCACGTTTAATCCATCATGTTTATTCTATTTTATTTCACATCTTATCATTCCATGTTTTGTTCAATATTTCTAGCTCAAGCATGCACCTCGGTTTATGGTTAATTCTTATCCACACTATGTTTGTGTATAGACGATAAAGCTGAAGAAGACCAAGTGTCGAAAACTTCAACTAATCCAGTTGACATCCTAAGACATCCCTTGTCATCCAATTCTTTCTCACTATTATAGGGTCTAGATTGATAGATAGATGAAAAATGAAACGGAAATGAATGAATGAATGAATGAATGAATAGATAAATGAAATATATATATATATATATATATACATTATATATATATATCATATTACATATATATATATATATATATATATATATAATATATATATATATGTGTGTGTGTGCGTGTGGGTGGGTTTGTGTGTGTGTGTGTGTGTGTGTGTGTGTGTGTGTGTGTGTGTAGTGTGTTTGTTTTTGTGTATGTGTATGTCTGTGCGTGTTTGCGTGTGTATGTATAATATGTAGCCTATCCAATAAGACACAGAAAATGCATAATACAGCTTGTATATAATACGTAAACATTATAGGCTTAAAATATTTAAAAATGCATATCATATGTTATATATATGCGTTAGTCAATGACTGGACTGGAACAAAAGCGTTCCATAATCAATGCAAGTAAATCACCGCCTTGGAAGTGCAGCGCCCTTTTACTCCACGGTCCCACTTATTGTGGCAGATGTGTGCTCGGGCTCCCAGCGAAGGACGATTCGAGACGGCCTTGGTTTTCCGCATGAGGAGCAGCTAGTTTATCATTCCATCCTTCGCTTCGTCTCTTGATTTGTCAGCGTGAAGTTCTTTCAATGGTTGAATGGTTTCCTCTCCCTGTCTCTTTACTTCTCTCTGTAATTTCATCTGATATTTCTCCTTTTCCTTTCCTAATTTCATCCCTTTCTTAATCATACGTATATATTGCTTTGTGAAATCGTGAATGTGATCTAGGCCTACAAGATGTAAATATGTGTGTCTTTAAAAAAAAATTTCCTATAATCATCCCACCTATCCTCATCCTATCAAAACACCTATTTATTTTTATTCTTTATTACACTTTTTGAGTCTTATCATTTAGGCCTAACTTTTGCTTTAAAGTATTGGAATTAAATTGAGTCCGATGACATTATATAGTCGTTGCGTAGGAAAGCATTTCGGTCCCACTGTTTAATAGGTTGGCGAAAATTTCAGTGCCATTCAAAATTCAAATCATTTTGTGTGGATAACTATCTTGTGTCACGTTGTGCTTGCTGAGTCTATTAGCTATGATTTTTTTATTTTTTTTTTTTGGTTCTCGATTGAAAGCTGCGAGATGTAGGCGCCTCTCAATATCTCCTCGAATTGCGATACCGAAGAGGTATATGATATAGCAGTGGCGGATCCAGATGGGGGGGGGGGGGGGGGGGGGGCAACCGGCGCACGCCCCCCTTTATTTTCCGTTAAAAACAAAAGAAATAAAAAGAAAAAAGAAATTAAATGAAACCTGGAAGTAGCACCAGAAATATTAGTCTCGCCCCCCCCCCCTTTACAGAATTCCTGGATCCGCCCCTGTATAGTAAGAAACAGAAAAGGAGTGAAATGTCGAAGACTGTCTGTCTCGTTTCATTTTTTTTATACGTTAATTTGAATTCAAAACGACGGAAAAAAGAATTTGCTCAGCCAATAACTGTTATTCAGCAAGTACATGCATACACTATATAACAGCAGAATAGTCCAAATATCACGTTGTCATTTCAGTATAAAAATGTCCATACTCTCTTTAAAAAATTGAGTGAAAATATTCACTCTTAAAGGAGTGAATACAAAAAGAGTGAATTAAGAGTGAAACTGGAGTGAATTTTGAGTGCCAATGTTCATTTTCACTCGTTTTAGAGTGACCTCAGGGATCCCTCCAAAATCTTCGAGTGATCCTTGAGGTCACTCCGAAATGAGTGAAACGAAAATGACATTTTCACTCAAAATTCACTCCAATTTCGCTCTAAATTCACTCTTTTTGTATTCACTCTTTTAAGAGTGAATATTTTCACTCGATTTTTCTTTAGAGAGTAGGTCTATATAGACTGTATAGCAACTGCATTTAAAAACTGATCATCAACATCATTATTTAGCTTGTTCTCACTTCTTTAATCTGGCGTAGACAATGATAGCTTGTTTTAAATCTTTGTTTACGTATCAGAGCTTGCAATTAAAACAATCTAGGCCTTGAAATACAGACAGAGACCCAGCTGACACAGACACACGCACACACACACGCACACACACACGCACAAGCACATTTAGAATAGAAGACGTAAAAATTGTGACATGTCAGTCTCCTTGCAAAGGCACTGAAGGCATTGCAAACTGGTTAAAATAGTATCTTGAGTAGATGAACGGAACTCTGATTTGATATCGCTGAGCACTGTGCTTCTGATGTGGGTTATATTTTCGTTGTTTTCGTCTTACAAGGTATCATTCATAATGAAGTAAGGAAGAAACGATTATATTTTGGGGTCATGAGGTAAAAGGTCCAAGGTCATGGGGTAATAAAGGCTATAGAATGAGCTTAATCTCCCAAAACTCGAGATCGGATGTTCAGATTTTCAGCAAACTTGGATTGTCTATTCATAATGAAGTGAAAAAAATTATTTTGGAGGTCATCGAGATCAAAGGTCAAATGTTATAAGGGTCCTAAAGTACCTAAAATAAAAATAAGCTTAATGTCCCAATAATTCAAGAACAGATGACCGTTTCACCAAACTTGCAGGGTGTACGTGTTTATAATGAAGTGAGAGAGAAACTATGAAACTTGGAGGACAGGAGATCAAAGGCTGAAGGTCATAGGGTCATAAATGGCATAAAATAAGCTTACTCTCCCAATAACTCAAAAATTGAATACAGGCTATCCAATTTTCAACTTGCAGACTGTGTTCATAATGAAGTAAGAAAGAAAACGTTAATTTGTTGGTTATGAGGTCGAAGGTCAAAGCTCTTAGGGGTCATAAAGGATGTGAAATAAGCGTAATCTCCCCCAAATTCGACAATGGATGATCACATTTTCACAAAATGTATTGTGTACAATATTGCAGATGTCCCTTTATACCTTTGTGTTTGTGTTGAAGATTCTGCATACGAAATGGCGATGTTTTATCCATGGCTGTTAGGCAGCGGTCTGCTGTTTCTCGGACTGCTGCTAATTTTTATTTATACCAATTTAAACCTAACATAGCTGTGTACAATTTCTTCTTCACAGGCCAAGCACACGGAAGTTCATGGTAAGGAGATGAATGTGTGCTTCCTTTCAAAATTCCTACTATGACAGTACAATGCTCAAACACACTGCCCGCAATTTCTGAGCCGGTCCCTTGGGGGTCTCATCAAGCCTCATGCGCGAGCCTTGTCTCTTTGGATTATAGGTAACAAGTCGGCAGCTTCTTAATCAGGGTGTGGTAATGAAGAAGAGTCGGCGAAACAATGAGCCGAGCAGACGACGGATAGCGTTGTACTCTACAACATGGAGAGGGAGAGGGTGTGAGGGGGGGGGGGGGGTGGCGATGGTTGGGGAGTTGTACTCTTATGGGCTCACTGATTGCATGGCCATTCGAGGGTCTCTGCTGGGTCACGTGACAGTACTACAACTGAATAAAGTGAAAATAAGTCACATCATGATTTTGCCTTCGTGCTACATAAAAATCAATATGCGTATGTTGGTATGTGTGTGGAGTGGGATGGGTGTGTCACATGTGTGTGGGGGTGAGTGTGTGCATGTGTGCGCTCACTTCAAAACAAATTATGGATCAAGCTGATGAAATGCTGGCTGATGTCCTGATTATAGTGTTTTCGATTCTGAGTCCTGGTGTCACGATATGAGACAGCTCCCCTCCCCCTTCCATCCTCCAACACCCCCCCCCCCCCCTCGTCATTTCAGTGAGAGGGTATCAGAAGAAAACAGAAATCTTGAAGGAAAAAACAAACAAACTTAAACGCAAACGCGCATGTAGGAGGAGAAGCAAGGTCATTTTCTGGCAGACCTTTGCCGCTAGAGACGAAAGAAAGTTCAAGTACACTTCCTATTTTCCCCGTCTCTAGCGCGCTCAATACGGGATGATGTATAGTACAAATTACCCGTAGCCCGAAGCAGCGAGTGTCGATGTGTTCGTGGGTATTTCAGCGAAACGATAAGGCTCCGCTAACAGTTCGTCTTTAAAGGACAATGTGATTCATTGGAAGAACGTTGTTGGAGTGCTCTGACATATCGAAACGAATTAACGCGTTGAAACTGATGATGTCAATTTGTGTGTGCATTACAGTCAAAGCTACTGAATACAAATGTTGTCGTAATTGTAGTTACATTTGATTATTGTTTATGATAAATAAATGAGACCGCTCGTGTTTCTGTGTATATATGCGTGTTCATATTTTGTTCTTTTCAAAAGTTTATATAATTATGAACTGCCGGTTTGAGTGTGTTGTGCTACATGAGTGTGTGTATGTGTCTTGTGTATGTGATAAGCTGTATGTATGGGTGCGTATTCTTTTATTTGCTTTTCTGGTTTTTGTTTTGTATCGTTCGATTTTGTTGTTCAATGTGTTTTGTGTATTGGTTTTGCAGGCCTTTTGTTTGTTTGTTAGGTGAGTATTATGCATATATTTGTTTATATGGTTTTTACTTTATGCTCTAGTGGATATCTTAAAACCTTAATTGGTAGCAATTTCCAGTCAGATTTCAACACAAGTCATTAATTCCATGAAGGGCTGCCTTTAGGTAAAGAAATTCATTACAACATGAAAACAAACTTTCAATCCATGACCACGACATTCCATTTGACTGACCTAGCATAACCATCAGCATCCTGAAGGAAGAAAGATCTCTGATACGTATTATAGTTTTGTATGTAGTTTTGAAGGTTCAAATCGGATGTCAGATCAATGTGTCATCTTACTCAGCTATAAACATGAGAAATGAAGGCAACCCACAAATTTCATTTTCTTTTAATGATGTTCCTTCAAAAAAGAAATTGGACACCTGAATATAAGAAAGACCCAAGTCCATTCGAGAAAATGTCGAGAAAACTAGGAAACAGCAAAGAACTTCAAAAATATTATGGATTTTTCAAATATGGGAATGTTATGTATACAAAGTGAAAGGTAAAACAATCATTGGAATTACTATCTGTATTAGCATTACTTCGCAAGGGATCTCCAAAGAAGATAGCCGAATTTGGACTTGGGCCGTTCTTACATTCAAGTATTGGAAGGTTTATGAGGTGTAAAACATTTCTAGCAGCAGACAGCTCCCTATTGAAAGTCTTTCCTTGATCATCGAGAAGGATTTTATTTATTTATTTATTTATTCAGTTTTCTTTACCCAGGGTAGCCCCATCAGTGGTTTAAACACTGTTATCCTAGGGGGCCCTGCAACAGAATGACAAAATATAACAGTTCAACAAGGATTCCACCTTTAAAAGGTCCTGGAATTATGAATGACGGTATAGCAAGCCGCCATGCGAACGGTCGCATCATCTCCCGCTGACGGACGCGTATTTGCGACTCGAGGCTTTTATCATGGCGCGGTATCAGCAAACGACCTCACTGACAGACCACGGGGAAGAAAAATTGGTCGAGTGACGGCGATGAGAAACTTTGATGGCGCTATTATAGAGAAACATCACAATTATATCTGTAACGGCCCTTCTTTCTGGAATTAGTTAGATTCTGTTCGGTCGCAATCAAGTTCTTTAAGTTTCTTGAAGTAAAATCCCACGTTTAATTATTTTGCCGTGATCACTTTAGATACAACCTCTGCGTACTTAGTCACAATGATGCCTCGCTCGGGTGATAACATTTTGTTTGATCAAATTGTTACTTTGTTTACCATTGATACCTAAGTTTAATCATGAACATTTTATAATATTCTATACATTTTCTGTCATATTTTCAACAAGTTTAATCATGATCATAGTATTTTTGTAATATTCTGTACATTTCGTAAACTTTGTTATGTTTTCTATGTATTATATTTTTGCATGTTTCGTCATTTTTCGTCATTGACATATTGTACTAAACGCTTATATTATAATATTGGACCCATCCTACAAGCCTTGCTTGTTACTAGTTTCTCATAATCGCTATTGCACATCATTTATATGTCTTCATACATTTGAGTTATTTTATCTCAAATTACGGTGTTTTTTTTTTTTTTTTTGAAATCAAATGGAATCTAAAACTTGCGCGGAAATGTAGAATATGGAACAAAAATTAAAGAAAAAAAAAACAACATTGGTAATTGACAACTATTCAATCCAACACGCTTTTTTGCGTTATCCAGGCACCGGAAGTTTGATATTTTGCATCCTTCTCTTTTTTTTTTCCATGAGGAAAACAAACCCTTAATACATAATTGGATTGAGTGAATGCGGCAGTAGTTGTACAACCCATCATTGAAGTTTGAAGAAAATCTGATTATCTGTTTAAAAATCATAGAATATGTATAATATACATAAAAATATAAAGAGAATTCAACATATTTTCATTTATAGAGCATAACGGAAGAGCATTGACTTATCTCTTTCAAAAAAAGAGAGGGCGATTATGTAATCATCACCCTTTAACCCCTAAACATAATATGTCTGTATCAGGAGCAGGGAATGTGTACTTCTCATAAAGAATGAAATATTGTGGAATTCTCTTCTTTTCTCGTAACATTATTTAAATCCCCTTTTTGGAATCAGTTATCAATTTATCAATCTCGAGGCTCTGGATGATTCTCCAATTGACATAAAGCAATGGTATTTGAAAAGGGGCTCATCTAAAAAAATATATATTTTCCTTCATGAAGTACAACCTAAAATGAATTATACTTATTGTAATGATACGAATGTACCATGGAAGTATACATGCAAATGTGTGTTTGTTTGTCGTTGTTGTTGTTAATTGATGTGTCGAACTTGACACCCATTACATGCATCTATGAAAGGGGTGTAAGGCTGAATTGCCGTGTGCATCCATTTCAACCGACTCACTCCGCCATACAGACAGGACGAATGGCATAGTATACCGCTGATGATACGTCTTCCTTTCTGGCGCCACCGTTAGCATGGTAAGTTGTGTATCCCGTGTGAAGGTGTGCTGTGCTGTTATCACGGTATAAAAAAAAAGTGTATCTGGACGTTTAGGAGTGCGTTGTGACGAGAACCATATGAGAGTACACAAAGTTAGCTTTGTTGTTGTTGTTGTTGTGGTTTTGTTGTTGTTGCTGATGCTGTTGTTGTTGTTGCTACAGTGATATTTTGACTCGGTGTGACAACTCTTGTATCTTTTTTTTGAAATTTGAATATTCAGTTATTTCACTTATATTTATTGTAATAGTAATGCCTAGAATGAATAATTTCCCAAATTGCCAGGATTTCGATCCTATGCAGTTTGTGACTGATCCTCTTTTGATCATACCCAAATTTACAAGCGAAGTGTCAATTTCATTGGAGTATAATATACGTATGGATACATGAAACGAACAAAATAACTATATATACATAGTTAAAAGTGGTAAAAAGATAAATGAGTAAGTATACAGATGAATAAAACTAATAGCCGTTTCAGCTGAAGCTTGCACAATATCAAAGTTTGTAGGTCGCAACAATATGCATGAAATCGGACGGTATATTTTCCCTGTCTGTCGCTTCGTACAGCTAATTGCGTGCTAATGAATATGTCCATCAATTCAATAGAACGCGATAGCGCAAAGCTTTAAGACGAAGAGAGACAAGATGCTTCACCACTTCTTCTTTTTCTCTTTCTTCATTTTCTTGAATATTGTGTAGTTCGAACATTATTTGTCAACAAAAGTTATTGCTTATAAGCGTTGAAATACAAACACTTTGGAAATCCTTATGGGATGCATGTTTTTTCTTTATGAATTGCAGCTTGTTTGTTCGTTTTCGTCATGAAAAGACCCCATATAATCAACATTCCATAGAAAGCTAGGTTTAACCCGTAATTCTAAAGTTTCTAGGAGATTATCTGGCTTGCAGAGCGTTACATCAATTTGTAATTCTCAGCCTTCCTTCATTAATCTGCTGACGGTGTACTCGGGTCAGTTTCTACACTGTCCGCTCCGCCGCGCCGCTTCGCCGCTGCGGTCGGGCTGCCGCGTGCTGCGACAAGTAAAGCTGATTTGGTGCGGTCACGCTAAACGAGCCACGACGCTCGAATTCGGTCAAATCTGGTTTCCCCGCCCGAGGCGCGAGTTGCGATCGAGATGTGACAGAGATTATAGGGTTCCTTTGAATACGGCGTGGTATTCTCGCTTCTGTAGCTCCGTCTTCAGAAAATAGGCTGCGAAGATTGACGGAACTCAGATTTCCTTATCAAAGTGGGTTTTGTGATTGTTGCACTTAAATCATCATTTTCATCAGTTCCTCCTGGCAGTCTCCTTTCAGCCGCTTCTTTTCATATATCACTTTTTTTCTTCACCCATTGGGGTATTTTACAACCGCCAAATGTATGATGCACATAACAGTATTATCAAATACGGACCTATTCATTTCTATTGTCTTCATAAAGGAAATACGATTCCAAATAATTCATGTAAAGCCGGTTCATTGATCGTTATAGGCTTGACGTTACTATTATTATCTTATTTTATTTTATGATAATTTTTATAACATTTTCAGTGACTTTATTTCCTTTCTCACATGCGTGAATTAAACACTTCGTCACCGAGTAGATCTGTTTATGACGCTCATTGGCTTTTCTTTAAAAGTTGTTCGCACTAAAATTAGTAAGATCAATCTACCTAATTCCACAGACACTTTAGTTTCTGTGTCTTTCACCCGCATTATTATGTCATTATGTTGAATCTTCGGCCAAACTTCTATAACTTCAGATTGCATCTACCAGGTTCTATGGGTATTTATTTACTTTGAACTGTGAAAGCTACTTGGAATTGTCTCGCTTACAACGTTCTTAAGGTGTTATGTTATTCATTGCCATTAATATTCAAAAGTAAATGTATTCAGTTTGTATAATTTCCAACTGTGACGGTACATTCGTGCATATGTTGTGTTTCATACTTTATGACTTGTCATTTTTACAATTTGTTATGCGATACTGATATTGCTGCTTTCACTAATTCCACATTTTTCTTTGGGTGTTTGTTTCCTTTAAGAGAACGGAGTAAGAGCTGTATAGAGATAAATGGCGGTAATGATAGTCTGCTACGTTACGAAAGTTACCATAATGATGATTATTGTTTAATTAGACTTAATTGTTAATAGACGAAGGGAACATGGAGGGACGTACAGTAGCTGCAGCAGGAGTATAGACAAAAATGCACCTGCCGTAAATAAAATTTTGTTTTCTTTCGAAAAAAAAAGAATTAAGATAATTTATCTATTTAGTCATTCCGTTTTCCTTTAGCAGGGTAGCCCTTTCAGTTCACTTGGAACTGCACAACGAAGGGGCCTAGCAACACATGCAAAATAAAATTTGAGTAAAAAGCACAAACTTACAGACATGTTAACAACGAGGAAACACAAACACAAAATTATGCAAACGCAAAACAGGACATCGGAAAAGAAAAGAAAAGAAAAATCAAGTCCGGGAAAGACAGAATACACATTCACTTCCACATCAGTACACACAGACCCACCAGGACCAACAAACACACACATACACACACAAACGCACACATACTCATGCACACACACGCACAGACATATACAAACAAACACATCCATGCTTACGAATAATATCTAAAGTCTATCCATAATTATTAAACAAAGCATTTTTAGTTTACTTGTCTCATCCATTATCGGCATCGTTTCATTCTCATCTTTCATAGTAAATTGTATACATTCAAGGACTAAACACCAAAACATTTTCTCTTTCATAGATAGGAACTACACGTTTATTTACACATGCTAATAATGCATTATAAGGAATATATCCTTTCCATTCACATTTGAAAAGAAAACAAAAGAGAAATCTACATGGTTAAAAAAATCTTATCTACACAACAACGTATTTGCATTCACATTTTCAAGAATCATTACAGTCAGAATCTTTAAAATACATTCATTCAACATGATATTCTTTTTTTTTCAACCAGCAGTGATTAGCCTGTACATGGAATATCTTGACCTCCTGATTTCAGCTGATTGTGACGTCATTTCCGTCAAAAGTTATCCACTTACCGCTTCAGGGTTTAAAGGTTCAGAGTCCGTTATAATACTTCATAAACCATAAATACAATTTATGACAAGCATGACATTCTCTGAATAAATAACATTTCAGTTTTTCAGACATCCACACGGAAATGATTCCTACAAAACTGTAAGCCTTTTTTTTTTATGGCGACAAGAAGTGTTGTCAAAGGAACTCTGACCAGAGCTAATTCAGCATACCCAGTGCCATGCTATCTGTGCGTTCATAATATTGTATTGTATTGTATCGTATTGTGTTGTATTGTATTGTATTGTATTTTAGTGTATAATATTGTTTTGTATTGTTGTGTATTGTATTCATTACAGTTATTGTTTACCTCTTTCTTCCACAACGGGCCTAACTCTTACCTTCATTAGTTTTTTTTGTTTTTTTTTTTTTTTTTTTTTACATCTTCATTAGCTACAAACTTTGTTAGCTGTACCCTAACCATCCCTGACGCGAGTGACATGATTATCTAATTTGCATTTTGATACTGCGATGTTAAAATGCATCCAAAGTTCTGTTAATCTTACAATAATTAAATGAAATAAGAACTGCTAAAAATTTCATTTGTGGTAATAAGATCTTATTACCTCCCTCGAACAATTTGGTTCCCTCTTTCTAAACCCATGCTGTGACGACTCTGCATATAGCTAGCCATATTGCAGCCTATACTACTAAACCTGCCGCAGCGCGTCAATTAATATGAAAAAAAAAACCAACAACATTGTTTGGGTGGCATTCCTCCCAAGAAAAATAGATGTTATTAAACAGATCCATATTCATGTTGTAATAAAGATTAGGAAAAAACAAGTGTCGGCGTAATCCGACAAACATTTATAAAGTTATTAGCAATAAGGTATTCAATATGGGGTCGACTTGGGACCTCGAAATGTGTAAGTTGTGGTGTTCGTTATGATACCTTGACGGCACTTGCGTATAATGTGGTATCTCTGTGTGTACACACGCTACCGCAGACAGGCACACATCATAATTACTCACACTCAAATGCACCCGATACTGTTTCGAAAAACTGTGAAACAACCGCCTTTCACTGTCTGGAAAGATTTAATATGATATATCACATGTATCATCATTGGTAATCTCCGGAGCACAGTCCCTGGGAAAACACATCCTTCGAGATAATATCCAGTGTGCCTTGAAAAACACATACACAAGCACATGCACACAAACTCGTATAACAATGAGGAGCATTCATGCGCAAGTGACGTCACAATCACGTGATCAAAACGACTGTCTCCATTTCAAGTGTCTAGTCTGGGCCAGGGTTGATGACTCATCAAAGTTCAAATGGTGACGATGTTCTTGCAGTCAATCACAGTCATCTTCTTCCCACATGGGTTCAAGTTATAAGGATTTCTCCCATTACTTCAATCAACAATTTCAATTTTTGTCTGCCGGAAATTGTTTGTGCGGCAGAAAAGGGTTACTTTCTCAAACTAAATCAGTCAAAACCTCATCATCGTTAGGAATTCATTCCCAACCTCTACCATCAGTAACATCTCAAGAGGTTTTCATCGTCAGTTTACCAAAATGCCTCTGCTTACGAATTTCTTAAGATCAAATTGTTTTGATAAACCGAATTAATTTTGTTGGTCGATGATTCCATGACCCATGAATCGAATGGTGTTAAATGTTACACAGAACTATCCAATATTCCATTTAGCTCAGTATATAATAATAGGGGCTTTTGGGAGCTGCATATCTGGTAATGTTGTATTAGTTAAGCAGTGAAATAATCGGAAACATAACTTATGATGACTGTAGACATATAAGTTTCTGTGTAAAAAGATAAACAGCCTGAGACTCAAATCTTTACTCTTTTGTGATGAGTAGAAAAATCCTTCTTTTTTTATAAAACAAATATACCCTCTCACAATCAAAGCTCATATTCCTTATCAACATGTTGAATACCCAGAGCTGCTGGCATAGAGAGTCTAGCATTAAATCTTACAAGATGACTGCAATGAAATGGGTACAAAAGTATCGGAGCATGCGCAATCAGCCATTTCAACATTATCATCTTTTTTTTTCTGACATTGTTTCACTAACAAATTTTCATGCATCATAACTTTGTAAACAACATTGTTGTTTTGGAGTATTTCTTTTTAAAATTGAATGGCATCAAAGTGAAAATACGGTGTGACATTATTGCACAAAAGACGTCTGGGATCGTGTAGGGCAAAGGGATTCATCAATTTCACTATTGTTTATCATCATCAGTGTTGTACATCTTTTATGTCCATTTATCTACTTGTCAATTATCACATGTACTGACTTATGCAGCTAAAAAGCAATTCATGTTGACAGACGAATGGTAACCATTACACGGAGATCAATATAGATGAGCACGCTCATTCCTTACCGAACAAATATTCATGAATTTCTAGGTTACAGATGAAATCATTTTGACAATGATAATAATCATTAGAATGATAATCAGAAGACTAGAAAAAAAAATCAGAAATTTGCCAACCAGGTTGGAAACGGGCATGACCTTCAGTCGCCTCTTTTTCCAATGGACTGAGAAACTTGTGATCTGCCTTAATGATTTTGTGTAAGAATTCCTTCGACAATAACCATTATTACCAAGTCATCAACTGCCTTGTTGGTGCGATTTCATTATTTTTTTTTCTTTTCTGTGCTCGAGCTCAAATAGACAACAATGTTTAAACACCGAATCTTGTTTCTTGTAGACATCGTCAAGATAACTATTCAGATAACAAATTTGATTTAAGAAAACGTGAAAAAAATGATTTTTGAAAGAGCGCTTATGAACAGAAGCTTTAATAGTAGGAAACATCCCAACAATGGCGATGGTTTCATGATATGATATGAATGCTATACATAAGCTACCTTTCAAATCACGAAGCATTTTCTCCGTGAAATACAACACATTACAATTGCAAAAGCTCTTAAGAAACATTTGTGCATTGGACTATAGTAGCAACATAACGAATACATTACTTTCAACAAGGAAGGGACTGTTACATTAAGTTTCAAAAAAGTCCAATAACTACCTGATTTTCAGTGAAATATCTGCAATTTTCTTTTAACGAAAATATGATTATAATTATCAACATAGCCCTGAGAGGTTAGAGAGACCTTACCCATTATGAACTATAAAATGCAACCATCTTCTAGGTGCAGTTATGGTCTGCAAAGGACTGTCACCAGATCAGATACCATAGAGAACATGTTTTTAAATATTGGGAGAACATTACCTTTCTCTCATTTGTGGTAAATATAGACATTCCATGAACTGTGAAGTTTTGATAACCACTCATATTTTCAATGCACGTCTGCGATAGATTATAGGGGTGAAGTTCGTTTGTAAGTAAAAAAAGGAAATGGCCTTCTCTTATGAATATGAGTACATGTAGTATATTGTGTGTGTTTTTATATCTTTTTGACAATGAATTGTCATTTTCCACTAACCAATTCAACTCATTAACAATTCTTGTATAAGTGGCATCTTAAGAAGGAAAAGGCCTATGATAGCTTTATCTTTTCGAGTACGCATACCTTTACTACACCGTAAAAAATGCGCTTTTGACGTTTCACAATAGAAAGATATAGCATCAAAGATATGTTTTCAAGTATGTACGCCAAAATGGGTCTCCCAATTAAAAGTGTTATACGCACGTCTCTGCGTATCACACTGCTATTTGTCATAGTAAATGTTTCCCATTCCAACTCTGCAATAACGCTGAATGCTGAATGCCAAATGCCGGAATTAGAAGTTATAATACTCATTCTTAAATTTCTGGACAAGAATGCACAACTCCATACATATCAAGATCGTACATCACCACTCCGTCACCACAGCGAGCCAGACAACGCCGAAGACATGCACGCTTTGAGGCAATGTGGTACATAATTTGTGTGTTTCTGAAATGTGTGTAAACAGTGTTGAAAAAAAAAATACACACACCTCTTGCATCAGAAATTTGATTATAACGCAACTCCGTTACATAGGCGCATTGCTTTATGTAATCAGCAGTACACGTTCGAGCTTTTGCTGCTTATATCCGAGCATTTGATGTTTATATTGCAAGCATTAGAACAGGATGTAAATTAGGATATGAAAAAAAATAACAGTTGAAGAACTCTTTCCAGTGTGGCTGTCATTGACTGAGACTTCTGATATTTTTTTTTTTGGTGTCACATTGACAAGACGAAGTCCCGAATCTTTCTGTCATGAACACAAATCTCTCCTGCTACTTCATGCTTGTCTTTATCCCCTGAATACGAAAGCTTGATTGGTCCACAAAATGCGCTGTTACTCAGATTTCCTGGGTCCTTATAGAATGACTATACGCTTTTTCAAACAAACACATGAAGGTTCTTCATTTTGCATCCAGTGTGACGTCATAAATGTTGCCATTGATACTGCTGCAGTCCTAGATGAGTGGAATTTGTTGCATGCTGTATTCTCTCGCCTTTAATCTTAGATTCGCCCAGCTCGAGCTGAGTCCGCCGGCATTTTCCAGGGCGTTCATGTTCATCATGGACATGTGACCAGCCGCGGCCTGGGACATTACCCCGGCGAGTCGGCCGTATGAGGCGGCGGCGGCTGCGGCTGAGTTCCACGAGGCGCCGAGCTCGGCGGTGGTGGTGCAAGGCCGTGGCGCCACAGGCTGTTCCACATTCACTCCGTTGTACGGACGGCGCCGGGCCGCTGCGGCCTTAGCTGCCTGAAGACTTCGCTCGTTGCGGCGGAACTTGGCTCGTCTGTTCTGGAACCAGACCTACCGAATGAAAACAGAAAAATTGCTTTGGAGAATAAAAAACACGTTTCGCAGTTGCTTTCGGTGTACACAATGTACCAAAAAAAAAAAATTAATTAATATTATTTCATGCATTGATAACTTAATAAAGATTTGATAACTTAATAAAGTTTGAAAAAAAACCCCACCTTAATAAAGATTTGTTTAAAGAGTGAAGATTTCAATTCAATTCAAGATACTGTGTGTAATAGTCTGTGTGTTTCCCCCTTTCATTTCGGAAGTGACCCTTTTGTATATCCTGTAAGACACTATCATCATGGTAATTGTTATTGTGATCGTGTAATAGATGATTTGCTCAGCCGACCTCTTATAAAGGCTCAATTGTTCATGAAAATACCTCAAATCAAAGCTGTAGGTCCCTCATTATTACTGTCAAACAGATTATGCCACTTATTATATTGTTGAAGATTGAGGTATAGAGTTAAAAAAGACGATAATGGTCTCAGTTCAGTAACTATGCAAAATATTGATATTGCCTTCATTGGTCTAAGCCATTTAGTCACACGTCCCTGGGAAATCCTAATCCCTCATCTCTCGTTACGTCGAGCACGATTACTTTTTGAAGTGGAAATTAATTAAATGTGCCACTTATTTCTGACAAAGTGCATTTCACAGCCTGACCCTCAGCTATGGAACGGATTTCATTTTGCGTGGTTATTCAGAGCGGCTAGCTTTGAGAGCTCATGTAGTATGGAATTAAGTCTGTGTGTTCTCATATAAGAGTAATCGATTATCCTTAACGACCAAAACGGTCAATTTGGCAAGACAAAATTCTGTTTTTTACTTAACACTTTTAGTAATTAAGTTTATTGTGATTAATGTAATGATTATCAATGCACAGGCAGACTGCTGAGTTAAGTGTGTGTATCCTTTTTTTCTTCAGCAGGAAACAGTGATGAAAAATTCTTTTTCCCATCTTTCTGCTTGTCGTTATTGCAGTCGCCATGGCATTAAGCCTTTCTGTTAACCACATATAGAATGTCCTAGGAAAAGCTTTGGTGTGAACGTCACACCAATTAGCTACATGTACAAGAAGAAGTGAATATGTTTCGTTCCATACACTGGGCGTGAAAGTAACCGATTTGTCTGTTCCAACAATTCAGTTAGTCACTCCTTGCGTCAATGCAAAACCGGCGACTTGTCCAATATATATATAAATGTATATATATTAAGAATAGCCCTGGTGCTAACTTCGGATGACATAAGTCTGTCTTCAAAAGGACACAATGGTATCAGAAATTCCCCGTTTCGGTGGAAAAGAATCGGAAAAAAAAATGTTCGCGGATACGACCGGGTCATCGTAAATGAAAAACGGAAGTATCGTCTGCCACACTGTATTCAGTAGAAGCTCACTGTCAAGGACGCTCGCACATTCACCCAATTGGCACTTCACGTATCGCATGTGTCAAAAGGCGTGCAGCGGGAAGAATGTGTTAGTCAGAACACCTAATAGCATCTGACATTATTTCTGCGCAAGGCGTCTTCGCTGGTAGCATAAGGAGTGAGCCAAGAGATATGATGGGAAAAGAATCGAAGGGAGAGCGCGGGGAAAAAGAAATTGATTTTTATGACGCTTTCGTCCATATGCATGTATTTTCTGAATGATGATAAAAATGTATCTTTAATAGCACCCATCTGAATGGAATGCTTTTCTTGAGAGAAATGAATGTTGTCATTGTTCCATCAAACGCGTGAACGGTTGAACGTCACACAAGCGACTTCGTCCATTTAAAATGTTGAACAATAACGAAAGCAACAGGTGACGAAGTTTTCGTCATAGTTCAAAGCGGAACGATGACAAACCATCGAGTACTGGATTTGACAGTTTAAGTCATATTCTTGGCAATGCTTAACGGCCTTTTCGCCCTGACAATCTTCTTCATTGCAGTGTTCTATAATGTTTCTCTCCCCGCCCTGTATACCTCTCTTCTCTGATTAAAGATGAAGGGGCAGTCTGTCACGACACAACATGGAAACTAATTTCGCACAAGTTGAAATGAAGACAACTGCTCTTGGCTGTTAGCTCCAGATCTACTACATAATCATCACCTGTGTACAAACAATGAGGTCCTATAAGTCTCGCCTAGTACCTCCTAGTGGTTGCCTGAATGTGTGACAATGTTCTCCTGTGTTGCTCGGCAACAGAGGGGGAAACTAAAAAATCCAGCCCTGCGACACCAGATTAATCTTACAGCAAGAGTTCCGTGAAAGAGGGGACTGTTATCAGAAGTATCAACCAACCTTTTCAGACTATTCATCCCGAAGGATTCCTGTGAGGCTTTGAAGAGTCACATCACACGCAACACTCTCCTGGGTTGCTTATGGGGTAAACACTTATTGCCAAAATACGTCATTGTCATACTGGAAAACAACAACAACAACATCAGCAACAACAATAACAACAACCTATACCATCACCAACTTTGGTAACAACAATCACTCTTTGAATTCATTATTATTGCATCTTCTAAAGAAAAACTCATTAATCTTAGGGGAGAAGTATCTGCTGGCAGATTGTACGGTACTCATTCATTTTTCCTGCGTTATTGGCACACTGATCTGTATCATGCTGTATAGAGAATATTTCCTATAGAGATCAGTGTATTAGCATTATAGATCAAGGCAAAAGCGTAGAGCTAAAGAGCCGATAGATGGCGGGATACCAGAACGGATACAGTATGAGAGGGGAAACTTGTCTGAACAGTACTGTCGATTGTTGAATTGAGGTGCTAATTGTACGACTAGTATTACAGGGAAGCACCACAGAACTTTAGTGAACTACCATTACCTATAAATACAGACGCAGATAGACATTCGAATATTCTTCAGCATATTCCTCTTCATTGCTCATGTCATAAGGACGAGTATTATTCCACAAATCTTGTTGAGATTGTGCTTCAAACCGATTTCTTGTCCTTAATCCTCTGCATGCCACGTCAATTTCCAGTCCATAGGTTTATGCGTGAAATTTATGCACATTTTGACTCCCTGGCACAGAAAGTGTTAATAGGCGTTGTCTCACCTTCCAGCGAGAGAATTGAAACTGTGTTATATTTTGCGTTGTTTTCCCAACGCTTTTGAATGTCCCTGAAGGCCGATTGTTACAGCCGATTCCCTTCAGGTATAACGATCACATTTTTTTTTTTTTTCGCTGCTCATCCTTCACCGCAAGGGAACACTCGACTTTATACTCGATTCCATCTTAAATAAACTATTCTCTTCTCGGCGGTTTTGCCACAATCAAAGGCCACGCGTCCGTGAACTATCACGGTCTTATAACCGAAAGTTACAACGACACTACGCAACGCATGCGGCGAAACTAAAAAACGCGCTGATCAGTAAATCATAGTCGCAAGAGATGCGTCATTCTCCAAATATTTGTGTTGGAGTGAACAGGTCCTAAGGTGATCTTCATGGTTCTTTTTGTGTGTGTGTGTGCACCATTTTCACGACTATACCTCGACGAGGAAAACTATTGGAGAGCTCAAGATAACCTGTAGCGTTGTAAATGCGGCGTTAAAAACAAACTTATTGTTAGGAGTTTTTCTTGTATAATAACGCGGTTACGATGCTTCATCTCGCTAGATATGAAAAAGAAGTAACCAGGATATGAAAACGTAAATTTCAATACCACCAGCACCAACAACAAACAGAAAACTTTATTGCAGACCATTATGACCACATAAAATATTTTTCGAGATATGACCACTTCGAGTGTTACAACTGTCTTAAGAAAATGTTATTTATATCAAATTTCCTCCCTAGCCTGCAACCAGGCTACTATAAGTATAACTAGCCCGGGATAGTGCTACGTGTTCAATCGGGCTGCCACAGTAAATTTAGAACCCTTCCTGGGGTCTAACGTTACTCTGAATCTAACATATTATGTTCAAGTTGATCCTGCTATTTAAGACTAGGCGTAGACTAATCTACTACGGTTTAGAATCAAGGCCTAGGTCTAAAGTTAGGCAGATCTCGGTTAATTAGACCAAGATAAAATAGATCTAGACTAAATTTAGTAGATCTAGCCTAGTAGTTAAGTACTAGATCTAGTACTAACTTGTCAGATCTAATATGTAGATAGTTAAAAGCTAGTATCACTATCACTGTCAACTTGTGAAACTGTGTTGACCTTTTCGATCCTCGTAATTCCAAAGATATGTGCTTTTTTACGGTGTGTCCGGTATTAAGACATGGTAGGTATTAGGGCAACTGACCATACATAATAATTTGATGGGTGAAATGATGCCTAAAACGCCAGTCAAAGACTATTACTTTTCACGGAAACTAGTGGTCTTTAATGAGACCTTTGCAGGCCAGGTAAAAACAGTAAAGCAACATCCTTTATTTGGCATGAAGGTGAAGTAGGTCATTGTGCATTTAATATTACCAGTACATACATGGAATTTGCCAGACATAATCGTGATGTTAACTCAATAATTCTTTATTGTGATAACTGCTCTTCACAAAATAAATGCTGGATTCTCTATTCTGCTATGCCTAGAGTTGTTAATGACACCAAAACTGCTACACAAGACATCACTTTCAATAACTTCGAGGCGGGCCATTCGTTTATGTCTGCTGATAGCATTCACGGGAGCATACAAGGAAAAATCAACATGTACTCCACCCTCGGCGACATCACAGACTACGTCAATGTCACAAAAGAGGCGAGGAAGGGGGCAACTTGTGAGCTACTAGACCATCAATCAATGAGACTCTTCTCTCAAGAGAACAAGAAGGTTCCTCTCTACCTAAAAAATGTGAAAGTAGCTCAGTTTCGAAGGGGTCTACAAGTAAGTTTGTGAAAACAAGTTACAACAGCGACTTCAAAGAATACAAGTTCTTGAGGAAGCTTCAAGAGAAAGAAATCCAATCAAAAGTTGATAGAGGAGATAGCCCTGTGGACTGTATCCCCTGCATGCAATCGCCAAGGGGTGTGCAAAAGAAGAAGAAGGATGAAGTCTTGCAACTTGTATCCAACTTTCCAGCACACAAGAAGCGTTTTTTTCGAACAGCTAGTGGTTAACGACCAGGCTGCTGACCTGGAAGTAGGTTATGATGCCAACTAAAGTAATGGCTGTAGAGCCCTTTTTGCACATCAGTAGTTTGGATTGAGGTGCATGATGGTGCTTTGGCAGTTTGTCATGCAATCTACCATGCTTCATGGCTGTATAACATGTGTTTACCCATTGTTACGACACGTTCCACACCAGAAAAAATAGCACAAATGATAAAAGTTAACTCTATTTATTATGTCTGGCTCACTTTTATTTAAGACACTTCATGTAACAGATTTCATACTTGTAAAGTATATACAAATGCACTACAGCTACACAAACAATACCTAAGTTGATGTTATAACCTTTCATAATGTTTGACTAATTTGCACGTGACAAGGGGATTATCTCTTGTTATTGTGTTGCTCCGTAATACAGTTGAACACCTCTCGTATCC